>NC_053154.1:318334675-318515494 GCF_016835505.1 Polypterus senegalus
TGCCCATTCCAGCAGCATCGGCGCGAGACAGAAACAAAATCCCTGGATGGAGCATAAGCTCATCGCAAGGTGAACACAAGCATACAAATACACTAACGTCATTGTAGCTTCATCAAGTTCCCAAACCTTAATGTCTTTGGATGGAAAAACTAAGCACAGTGTGCAAACCCACCAGAAAAACATGCAAACTCCAGGCAGAGATCACAAGGGATGTGACTTCCTACGAGAGAGCAAAGCTGTCATTCTACCACTGTGACACCCCATATGTGTAACTGTTAACAGTATTCATTACTTAAATGAAGTTAACGAGTTTTCTGTTAAATGTAACATACATACTTTAATGGATTTCATCCTGAAAGTGATATCAAGTATAAATCTAAGCATTCTAAATGTGCAGAGAGCTGGAATATTATAAAGATAATGTGTCATGTGTGGCGATGTATTGCTGCTTGCCACTGCTGTCAGGTCAGGAGGAAGCCCCAGAAGCGCGTAGCGATTAACAACCTAATCGGTTTTAAGATGCTGTTTACGACGGTTTCCTTTAATGATAAAGTAAATTATGATGTTAAAATGGACATTTCGAGTTTAAAGTCGAAATTTCCACTTTACAAGATCTCAAAATTGACCTTTTCATCTCATTATTTTTTTTTCTCTGTGGCTGCAATACCTTGCCATACATTCTGATGGTATTGTGAAGGTGTGAAAAAAAAGACAGCACAGAAGATGATATATGGCACTTTTAAAATGTATCTTGTCATGACTTTAGGGAATATGCGACACTATAAAATAAAAGCAACATGAATACATTTATATGCAAGGATTTTGCTTCACCACATCGAAACATTCATCAAACATCGAAGCACGCACATCGATTCTGGAAGATCCTAAAAGTGGCTGGAGTAGCAATAAATTCAGGCTGGAATTCATGGTTTAAATGTGTAGAGTTACGATGATATTCCAGAAGAAGATGACATGACTGTATTTGGATAAATGCACATTGTTGTACATGAATAAATACAGTATAAGATATCCCCTGAAAATAAGCCCTAGTGCATATTTTGGAGCAAAAATTAATATAAGACCCGGTCTTATTTTCAGGGAAACACGGTAGTTCCTCTCTCCTTTGTCAGCTAAAAATGTAAAAAGTAACTGTCAAATTTAATTTACGTGTACTAACAATTGCAGAGAACCAATTGGTGCCATTGGAGGGGGGGGGTGTAATGGAATTTCTATCAGCACCACTTGATATTAAGGTCAGGGCACTACATTACGAATCGGTTATGTTTTTTGTTGTATACTCACTGAATCTACAATTTATTGTGGGCATTCCTTGCCTGAAAAAACATATAAGTCATACAATTTTAAAATAATATATTTTTTTTCAATTTTCCAGGGCCTGGCCCAGTTACTTCACCTACTGTTACCAATGTGACAACAACTTCTACATTTCTGTGCTGGGTTGCACCAGTTGGAGGAAATGTTTCCTATGGAGTTAATTTTTCAAACAGTGGACAAACGCAGCAACTTCTAACCAATCAAACTTGCATTAATGTCACCAACCTGAACTCTGCAACATCCTATTCATTCACTGTTTTTGCTGTTGCTGGAGATAATACAACAGTTAGTGATTCTACAACCATCACAGCATTTACAAGTGAGTGAATATAATTTTTCTACATGATTTTGAAATAATGTTTTGGAATTTTATCTGTGCACTAGCAGGTACCGCTTTCAGATGATGCTTTTGGCAATTTAGAATTGAGCAAAGTGGATGTCTACTGTATGGCTGTTTTACTTCCCATGGATAAAGCAGAATTGGACACTCCTGTTTAGTGCTGGGCGGTATGACCAAAATTCTATATCACGGTATTTTTCAAAATTATACCAGTTTTGTGGTATTCTAATGGTATTCTTGCCTATGCATGAGTGGACGTTAACCACATTTTCCGCTGCAATTTCTGCAGTAGACTGGATAAAAATAACCTATTCCACTGTCATGAGAATTATACATTGTACAAAAAAAATTTTAATGTGCACACAAGTATTAATACAGGTTTGCATAGTGCCCCCTTCCTGATTTCTTATTCTTTTGCATGTTTGTCACACAGAATGTTTCTGATCATCAAACACATTTAACCATTAGTCAAATATAACAAGTAAACACAAAATGCAGTTTTTAAATGATGGTTTTTATTATTTAGGGAGAAAAAAAATCCAAACCTACATGGCCCTGTATGAAAAAGTAATTGCCCCCTTGTTAAAAAATCACCTAACTGTGGTGTATCACACCTGAGTTCAATTTCCGTAGCCACCCCCAGGCCTGATTACTGCCACACCTGTTTCAATCAAGAAATCACTTAAATAGGAGCTGCCTGACACAGAGAAGTAGACCAAAAGCACCTCAAAAGCTAGACATCATGCCAAGATCCAAAGAAATTCAGGAACAAATGAGAACAAAAGTAATTGAGATATATCAGTCTGGTAAAGGTTATAAAGCCATTTCTAAAGCTTTAGGACTCCAGCGCACCACAGTGAGAGCCATTATCTACAAATGGCAAAAACATGGAACAGTGGTGAACCTTCCCAGGAGTGGCCGGCCGATCAAAATAACCCCAAGAGCGCAGAGACGACTCATCCGAGAGGTCACAAAAGACCCCAGGACAACGTCTAAAGAACCGCAGGCCTCATTTGCCTCAATTAAGGTCAGTGTTCACGACTCCACCATAAGAAAGAGACTGGGCAAAAACGGCCTGCATGGCAGATTTCCAAGATGCAAACCACTGTTAAGCAAAAAGAACATTAGGTCTCGTCTCAATTTTGCTAAGAAACATCTCAATGATTGCCAAGACTTTTGGGAAAATACCTTGTGGACTGATGAGACAAAAGTTGAACTTTTTGGAAGGCAAATGTCCCGTTACATCTGGCGAAAAGGAACACAGCATTTCAGAAAAAGAACATCATACCAACAGTAAAATATGATGGTGGTAGTGTGATGGTCTGGGGTTGTTTTGCTGCTTCAGGACCTGGAAGGCTTGCTGTGATAGATGGAACCATGAATTCTACTGTCTACCAAAAAATCCTGAAGGAGAATGTCCGGCCATCTGTTCGTCAACTCAAGCTGAAGCGAATTTGGGTGCTGCAACAGGACAATGACCCAAAACACACCAGCAAATCCACCTCTGAATGGCTGAAGAAAAACAAAATGAAGACTTTGGAGTGGCCTGACCTGAATCCAATTGAGATGCTATGGCGTGACCTTCAAAAGGCGGTTCATGCTAGAAAACCCTGAAATAAAGCTGAATTACAACAATTCTGCAAAGATGAGTGGGCCAAAATTCCTCCAGAGCGCTGTACAAGACTCATTGCAAGTTATCGCAAACGCTTGATTGCATTAATTGCTGCTAAGGGTGGCCCAACCAGTTATTAGGTTCAGGGGGCAATTACTTTTTCACACAGGGCCATGTAGGTTTGGATATTTTTTTCTCCCTAAATAATAAAAACCATCATTTAAAAACTGCATTTTGTGTTTACTTGTGTTATATTTGACTAATGGTTAAATGTGTTTGATGATCAGAAACATTTTGTGTGACAAACATGCAAAAGAATAAGAAATCAGGAAGGGGGCAAATAGTTTTTCACACCACTGTATTTAGACTTAGTAAAATATCCAGAGGTGCTTGTCAAAAGTTGTATTGCACTGAACATGTCTTAGAAAAAGAATAAATAGTAAATATTTTTTGTAAACCAACTACACTTTCTGTTAATGTTAACAGTCTCTGTCCATCCACGGATTATTTTGCTTTGAGCATTCACTTTGGTATCTCTCCACATGCCATTTTAGAAGCTGTTTGCTCTTCACTACTCACACATGCACAGGGAATCGAGGTCAAATCAACAAAGCTAACTTTCCTTCTGGCAAAAGTGTATCGTAAGGCGCTATAACAACAAGATCACAGATCTCTTGAGGCATCTCACAACGTGGGAGTACCGCATCGCTCAGATGGCTCGGCCCACAGAAACATTTGCGTGCTGCACCTGCTTGAAAATTTATATTTTACACAATTTTACGTAAATTATTGTCTCTCTTTTGACTATTGTAACTTTGAAAAATCTTAAGTTGAACCATCGTAAGTAGGGGACTACCTGTACTGTCTGATAATAGAGATAACAGAAAACTAATTATGCACACATTTATTGTACATTTCTTATTACTATGGTATGTTTTTACTATCATTACTTAAAATAGTTTATTATTTTAATAACTATTAAATACCAATGGGTATGTGAAGCCTCTGTCCAAAGCACTGGTTCTCCAAAGCATGTTTGCGGCTAAGGTGGTACAGAAAATTGCTCGTGTTTCCGCCTCCAGCGACAACTTTAGCTCGACAGCATTTGCAGTAAATAGATGTTTGGTCCACATTAAAACCAAAGTATCTCCAAACAACAGACATGGCTCTTTTTTTCTGTAAAAGTTCTTCTGTGTCATCATGTTCAGCTTTATCGTCTGCTAAAGCTTTAGTTTAAGATTGTTTTGCGTCCATTTTCACTGCTCAATACCTCCACTAACGTAAGTTCTCCATTGCATGCGTGTTTACCGGTGTGGTAGTGTAAAAGGTCTCCCCTTAAACAAAGTCCCACTGCGCCACTTGCTGAATTTTGATTAGTCTATTTAAACCGGTGTTGCGGTATAAGAAAAATCCATATCAAACAAAACTAAAACACGGTTTTCGGTATGAACTGGTATACTTCCCAGCACTACTGCTGTTATTTATTTTATTCTCTCTTTAGTTGTTATTCAAAACTGAATTAATTTTTTCATGTTTTCCTGGAAAAAATGTAATCAATATGCACAAGTATACGGTTTTAAACATCATGGAATCTACATTTGACAATCCTTTTTTTATCCATCCATCCATTATCCAACCCCCTTTATCCTATCTACAGGGTCACGAGGGGTCTGCTGGAGCCAATCCCAGCTAACACAGGGCGTAAGGCAGGAAACAAACCCTGGGCAGGGAGCCAGCCCCCTGCAGTCCTTTTTTATTTTACAGCAAATTTAAAAAGTATTAAATAATTACTATTTTGCCACAATGCCATATTCATATTGTTACAAATGCTACCAATTTTGGAGTGACCACGACAGCCAATGACATAGCAACATAGCATAGTCTTCCTGAGTCACACAGGAATTTGCAACTTGTGATGTCACCAGGGTGACCACATAATGCACACATTCTTGATGTTTCAGAATTTTGGATACAAACTTTGTTTTGTGCTAATCTAAATTTTCTTAATTAGACTTTGTGGTGTTCAAATTAATTTGGTTCTTTTGACATTTGATATCTCCTTACATTTTGAAATTGACAAATAATCTGTTTACTTTCTGTTGTAACAAGCCCTCCATAAACTACTCTCCATTTTATAATCGCTTAATTCCTTTCATTAAAAATGTTGCTCACTCGTTCTGAGCCAGTACACAATCTCAAGCTACAAAATGTGTGATTCTATGATGGAATTTTTATTTACTGAAATAGAGGTAATTGATTCACAACAGGGCGGCACGGTGGCGCAGTGGTAACGCTGCTGCCTCGCAGTAAGGACACCTGGGTTCTCTTCCCGGGTCCTCCCTGTGTGGAATTTGCTTGTTCTCCCCGTGTTTGCGTGGGTTTCCTCCGGGTGCTCTGGTTTCCTCCCACAGTCTAAAGACATGCAGGTTAGGTACATTTGTGACCCAAAATTGTTCCTAGTGTGTGCTTGGTGTGTGTGTGTGCCCTGCCCAGGTATTTGTTCCTGGTTTGCGCCCTGTGCTGGCTGGGATTGGCTCCTGCAGATCCCCATGACCCTGTGTTAGGATATAGCAGGTTGGACAATGACTGAGTGACTGATTCACAACAACAGACTCTGAAATTGCAACTTGCTGAAATGATTTCTGATCTTTGCAATAGAATATTTGATCTAATAATATCTCTGGGGGCGGCACGGTGGCGCAGTGGTAGCGCTGCTGCCTCGCAGTTAGGAGACCCGGGTTCGCTTCCGGGTCCTCCCTGCGTGGAGTTTGCATGTTCTCCCCATGTCTGCGTGGGTTTCCTCCGGGCGCTCCGGTTTCCTCCCACAATCCAAAGACATGCTGGTTAGGTGGATTGGCGATTTTAAATTGGCCCTAGTGTGTGCTTGGTGTGTTTGTGTGTGTCCTGTGGTGGGTTGGCACCCTGCCCAGGATTGGTTCCTGCCTTGTGCCCTGTGTTGGCTGGGATTGGCTCCAGCGGACCCCCGTGACCCTGTATTCGGATTCAGCGGGTTAGAAACTGGATGGATGGATAATATCTCTGTGTAGAGATATAATTGGGTTTAATGAAGCACAGTTTTAGGGAACTAAGTAGAGAAGAGAAGCCCTTTTAATGTGGCAATGTGGCTTTGAATAAGCAATCTCTGTAAATATAAGATATCCTCTGAAAATAAACCCTAGTGCATCTTTTGGAGCAAAAACTAATATAAGACCCGGCCTTATTTTTGGGGAAACACGGTAGTTCCTCTCTCCTTTGTCAGCTAAGAATGTAAACATTAACTGTCAACTTTAGTCCATGTGTACTGCCAATTGCGGAGAACCAATTGGTGCCATTGGGGTAATGGAATTTCAGCAGCACTTGTTATAAATGGCACTACATTACGAATCTGTTATGTTTTTTCTTGTATACTCACTGATTCCACAATTTATTGTGGACATTCCTTGCCTAAAAAACATATAAGTGATACAATTTTAAAATAATATTTTATTTTTTATTCGAAATTCCAGGGCCTGGTCCAGTTACTTCACCTACTGTTACCAATGTGACAACAACTTCTGTATTTCTGTGCTGGGTTGCACCACTTGGAGGAAATGTTTCCTATGGAGTTAATTTTTCAAACAGTGGACAAGCCCAGCAACTTGTAACCAATCGCACTTGCATTAATGTGACCAACCTGAACTCTGCAACATCCTATTCATTCACTATTTTTGCAGTTGCTGGAGATAATACAACAATTAGTGATTCTTCAACCATCACAGCATTTACAAGTGAGTGAATATAATTTGTCTACATGATTTTGAAATAATGTTTTAGAATTGAATCTGTTTACTAGCAGGTACCGCTTTCAGATGATGCTTTTGGCATTTTAGAATTGAGCAAAGTAGAAGACTAAAATATGGCTGTTTTTTTGCCATAAATAAACCAGCATTGGAGACCGCTGTTATTTGATTTATTTACCTTTAGTTGTTATGAATAACTGCCTTACGTTTTTGTAGGTTTTCCTTTAAAATTTTCAATTACTATGCACCAGTGTATGGTTTTGAACGTCATGGAATCCAAATATGACATTAGTTTTTTATTTAATATTAAATTAAGTAAGTAGAAAATAATGACTGTTTTCCCACAATGCCATATTAGTTTTGTAAGATGGAATTTTTATTTACTGAAATAGTAATTGAAATAGCAAGTTGCTTTATTTGGAAAGTATTTATGGTAGAAATCTATCTATCTATCTATCTATCTATCTATCTATCTATCTATCTATCTATCTATCTATCTATCTATCTATCTATCTATGTGCCTTAATTAATTGCTTAAACAGCTGTGGGAAATGTTATTACTGTGTTTCCTTGAAAATAAGACCTACTCTGAAAGTAAGCCCTACCATGATTTTCAGACTGCTCTGTAATATAAGCCCTAGTCAAGATCGTCAGCTGAGAAATAAGGCTCCTTAGGCCAGGTTTGTACTTCGCGCGATGTGACACATGTGCCTGAAACATCCATTAAATTCCGAGGACAACTTGCCACAATATCTCTGAAGAGGATGTTTAATGATTACATCCATCAGTTCAGGGATATGCCCATTCCAGCAGCATGACAGAAACAAAATCTCTGGACGGGGCATCAGCTCATCTCAAGGTGAACACAAGCACAGAAATACACTAATGCCATTGTAGCTTCATCAAGTTCCCAAATCTTCATGTCACTGATTCCACAATTTATTTTAGGCATTCCTTGCCTAAAAAACATATAAGTCATAAAATTTTAAAATAATATTTTATTTTTTATTTGAAATTCCAGGGCCTGGTCCTGTTACTTCACTTACTGTTACCAATGTGACAATAACTTCTATATTTCTGTGCTGGGTTGCACCACTTGGAGAAAATGTTTCCTATGGAGTTAATTTTTCAAACAGTGGACAAATGCAGCAACTTGTAACCAATCACACTTGCATTAATGTGACCAACCTGAACTCTGCAACATCCTATTCATTTACTGTTTTTGCTGTTTCTGGAGACAATACAACAATTAGTGATTCTGCAACCATCACTGCATTTACAAGTGAGTGAATATAATTTGTGTACATGATTTTGAAATAGTGTTTTGGACTTTAATCTTTGTACTAGCAGGTACCGATTTTGGCATTTTAGAATTGAGAAAAGTGGAAGTCTAGTCTATAGCTGTTTTTGCCTTAATGAAACCAGTATTGGAGACGGCTGCTATTTGATTTATTTCCCTTTAGTTGTGTGGCAAGCGTCTGGGGGTGATACCCAGCCGGGTCGCCCTTAAGGACTGGAGGAGGGCTTACGCCTGCTCCAGACCACGAGGGGGCGACCACCCTTGTGGCTTTGGGAACTACGGTAACAGAGCTTAGAAGCTCAACCCTATAAGGGCCCGTGGTCATCGCCAGGGGATGCTAGATGCCTGAGGAGCCCCAGCCTTTAGCACTTCTGCCACACCCGGAAGTACTGAGAGGAAAAAGACCAGGGACACCCGGAGTACTTCCTTGTGTACAGCCGGCAGTTCCGCCACACCAGGGAGTGCCGGCAGTCGCTAATTGGGAGGCACCTGAAGCACAGCCGGGTGAGTATAAGATGGTTCTCCTCACTCCATTCGATGGCTGGAGTCGAGTGGAAGAGGACTGAGTTCGGAGGAGAGGGGAGGAGAGGAGTGGAGCCGGCCAGGAAGGAAAGTCATTGGAGAAAGAGGCCTGGACTTTGGAGGAGTATTGGGTTGTGTGTCTGTGTGCACTGTAAATAGTAAATTATGATTAAACTTGTGTGTGCTGGCAAACTGTTGGTGTCTGCCTGTCTGTGTTAGGGCCGGCTTCCACAATGGCATCCCAGATGGGACTCTCCGCCTGATGCAGGGTGGGGACCTGCCGATTCAAATAATTTTGTGGACGGCCCGGCAGGCGGGTGAGCCCCCACACTCACAACCCCGCGGGAGCAACTCACACAAGGGACTGCCACCGGTTTGCAGATGGTCGATTCCCACCTGGTGCAGTAGGACAACAGCAGGCATAGCAGGAGTGCAGTGCCGTCTCACAAGCGCGCCATCGCTGAGGACACCCGGGGCGGCATTGCATCTGGAAAGGCCATGCCGGGGACATCCCCTCGGTCAGAGGAGACCCAGGAGGTGAATTCCATGCCCAATGGCAGCGGGCCGGACGTGTTTTGTGTGTTGCAGGCAGGGACTGCCCGGATCCGCGTCAGTGGCAGACGCGTGCCACTCTGCAGGGCTTCATCAGTACGGTTGCAGTAGGAAGAGCTGTCGAGGAGGAATCGCTGCAGCTCAAAAGTCTGTGGCAGTTGTGGAGCTGCGGAGCTGCCCGGAAGCTCGTCACCACACCAGGAGTATGGACAGCAAGATGGCCGCGGACCAGAAGTCCCTCCCCGAGACAGGCAAGGGATTGGACGGTGTGTGTTTCATGCCTGCTGATGGTTGGATGGATTTGGGAACAACAAATGTCCATCCCAAGCCGGGGAAGGACCCGATTGGGCCTAGGAGACGGCCCCACGGAAGGCAGCTAGCACATGTGACTGATCGACATGTAACTACACCATTGGCTGACTGTCTCTGCTTGCTGGCGGCTCTACATGAGCTGCACAGTTGCTATTACCGATGATACGTGCCCTCTGAGAGGAACTGAAGAAGCTGAAGGGGGAAGCAGTTATGTCTGTAACAACGCTGTGACAGTGGGTGGATCGGTGTGACACTGGAATCTTCAGCCGGAGCGGCACAGCGGTGCGGTACCGTAAAATATAAGGGAGGCCCCGCCGAAAAGAACCGTGACGTAAGTGATTGGATTCAAGTGGGGGGGCTCCAATAGTTGACGTGGAGGTGAGAGCCAATCGTGTGGTGAGGGAGGAGAGTGCGAGAGGGCAGGCAGGACGCCAGCTGATGAGTGCCGCAAGTCCTAGTGCCCTACACCCTGAGCCAGTGTTGGTTTCACGCCGCTCCATAGGGACGCAAATGGGACAGGGTCTATACCTCTCCCGTAAGGAGACCCAAACTGTCACGGCGTCCCAGAGGAACAAGAGGAACCGAGGGAAGAGAGCCGGTTTCTCCGATGAGGGAGTACGTGAGGTAGGTTACTCACGTTTAGAGAAGGGCTGCCCTCTGTGGAGGCAGAGGGAAACACCAAAGCCGGCTGAGATGACGGGGGTGCGAGTGGTCCCGTGTGATTTCCCACGTAAGGGGGCACGGAATCCTCGGAGGGGGTGCCGAAGGAGCAGGCCCCGGGTTGCTGGTCGGAGGGTGGAGTGCTGCCTGTGTGTAGCATGGACGGACGCCAGGTGGTGGTGTCCAGGCAGCGTCTCCACCCCTGTTTCTGCCTTTTGTTTTGTAGAACCAGGCCCTGGAGCTGCAGTAGGACCCGCTTCGTGGGAGACCTGCCCTTGCGGGACGGGCCGCTGGCCCTTATGGGTCTCAGCTGGCAATGGGGCACTGTGGCAAGCGGCTGTTGGTGGTACCAAACCGGGACACCCAGATCACGAGGGGGCAACCTCCATCGTGGCTTTGGGGACCACAGGAACAGAGCTTAGATGCTCAACCCTATGGGGAGTATTGGGTTCTGTGTGTGCACTGTAAATACAGTAGTAAATTATGATTAAACACGTGTGTGCTGACAAACTATTTGTGTCTGCCTGTCTGTGTGAGGGCCTGCTTCCACAGTTGTTATGAATAACTGCCTTAGGTTTTTGTAGGTTTTCCTGTGCAACGTCATGGAATCCAAATTTGACAGTACCTTTTTATTTAATATTAAATTAAGTAAGTAGAAATAATGACTGTTTTGCCACAATGCCATATTAGTTTTGTTACAGGCGCCGACATTTTTGGAGAGATCACTTCAACCGTTGAGTCACACAGGAATTCGCAACTTGTGATGTCACCAGGGCGACCACATAATGTGCACATTCTTGATGTTTCATAGTTTTGGATACAAACTTTGTGTTGTGCCAATCTAATTTTTCTTAAAAAAAACTTTGTGGTGTTCAAATTACTTTATTTCTTTTGATATTTGATATCGCCTGTCACACATGTGCGCATGGGAGGCAGCTAAAGGGATTGAGTAAGGGCAGTTCCGAGTCATACCGGGATGTGGCAGAGTCCACTGACTCTTTTTCTCACTTTTTCTGCAGGCCATTCATGAGAGATTCCACCTGGCCCTCTTGACGTCACTTGCGGGACCAAGCCTATGGAAGGAGTCCTTGCCGACTCCGGCCCCTGTGAGGTCACGTCTGGGCTTGAACCTATGGTTGAACACCTTCATGAGCCCGACCACTTTGATCTCATTTCCTTTCTTCCCCTTTAATAGCCTCCACCTCTTCCCTATTTCCTCAGTTCTGTTTTGGACTCGGTTTTGTACACATCAGTGCTGATCAGTGCTGTTTACATTTTTGCGACTTTGCAGCCAGGAAACCAAATACACGGGTGGCTGCCCAAAAACTTTCTATGAGCCTGAGTCAAGTTTGTGACACACATTACATTTTGAAATTGACAAGTAATCTGTTCACTTTCTGTAGTGACAAGCCCTCCATAAACTACCCTCCATGTTATGATCGCTTAATCCCTTTCATTAAAAATATTGCTCACTCGTTCTGAGCAAGTACATAATCTCAAGTTACAAAATGTGTGATTCTATGATGGAATTTTTATTTACTGAAATAGAGGTAATTGATTCAGAGTAACATAGTCTAAAGTAGCAAGTGGCTAAAATGATTTCTGATCTGTGCAATAAAATATTTGACATAATAATATCTCTGTCCAGAAATATAATTGGGTTTAAAGAAGCACATCTATCTATCTATCTATCTATCTATCTATCTATCTATCTATCTATATCTATCTATCTATCTATCTAGCTTCAGCTTCAGTCCGTATGTACTGCTATTTGCAGTGATCCAGTGTGGTTGGGGGGTGCTGCAATATGTCTCAGCACCACATGTCATTAAGGTCAGGACACTACATTATGAAGCTGTTATGTTTTTTGTTGTATACTCACTGATTCCACAGGTTATTGTGGGCATTGCTTGGTGGAAAAAACATATGTCTTATTTAAGTCATAAAATTTGAAAATGATATTTTATTTTTTATCTGAATTTCCAGAGCCTGGTCCAGTTACTTCACCTACTGTTACCAATGTGACAACAACTTCAATATTTCTGTGCTGGGTTGCACCATTTGGAGGAAATGTTTCCTATAGAGTAAATTTTTCAAACAGTGGACAAACGCAACAACTTTTATCCAGTCGCACTTGCATTAATGTCACCAGCCTGAACTCTGCAACATCCTATTCCTTCACTGTTTTTGCAGTTGCTGGAGATAATACAACAGTTAGTGATTCCGCAACCATCTCAGCATTTACAAGTGAGTGAATATGTTAACATCATGTTAAAGTAATTTTTTCTGTGTACTATCAGGTTTTGCTCGTAGAAGGGGCTTTTTGGATTTTTGAATTGAACAACACCTAAATCTACTGTTAGGTAGGTTTACTTACCGTGCCAGTTCATAATTGGGTTTATTTATTTCTTTCATCTGTCATGCTATTGAGAAAAGAATTTTGAAGAGATATTTGTGAAGCTTTGATATTCCTTTTTTCAGGTACCACAATACTGTCTAATCCAAAGTTAATTATTTTACTTCTTTTAATCCCAGTACACTTAAAATAAAAATAAATGGCTTTGGAAATGTAAAATTCTATGGAGGATTGTTATGAAAGTGAAATGAGTACAAGTTGTCCATGAGTGTATTTTTCTTGTTTCAAAGTGCTTTTGCGCCTTTTCCTCAAATGTGATATTTTTTCATTTTTATCAAAGTTTTGTGTTATATTTAGATTTTTTCATTTAGGAATTTCTTTTTTTTCGACAACTTTCACTAATAGAGTTTGATGTATTTTTTTTTCTCCTTAATGCATGTTATCTTATTTCCAGTAATCGTTTTTAAATGTTGTTCAATACATGGATAGAAAAATTTTAATTTCATCTTTAATGTGAGCTTTTTCAGCATTTTTACAGCGTTGTTAGAAAGCTTTCTCTGACCCTTACAGAACAGATTCAGTTTGTCTTATGTACCTTTCTTAGTAAGATTTTTTTCTTAATAAGTTTAAAATTTTATAATTTGTTGTATTTTTCTTCCTAGTATCAATGAATGTTAGTTTGGAAAGAATGAAGTTTAGTAGTTTGCTTGGAGAAAGTAAATGTGGACATTGCTTTTCATTGATAAATTTGGGTATTTGGCTGATTTTTGAGTAAACCAATAATTTATTTTTGAAAACATTTTGCAAACTTCATCCACCTTCCTCATTAAACTGATAGGCTTTTGAAATAATCTAATCTTCTTAACTGAATTCACAGAACCTGGCTCAGTCTCTTCTCCTATTGTTAGCATTGTAACAACAGCATCCATATTTTTTGCTAGATTACACTACTTGGAGGAGATGTTACTTACAGAATCAATTTTTAAAATACTGGGCAAAGCAAACAACTTGTTAACAAAAACACATGTATTGACGTGACAGACCTGAACTCTGCAACATCCTAATCATTCATTGTTTTAGCAGTTGCTGGAGATTATCTACCAGTTAGCGATTCTGCCACCATCATGGCATTTTACAAGTTAGTGAATATGATGTGTTGACATTATGTGGGAGTAAAGTTTGGGTCTGACTGCCAGGATTGGGTCTGTGTAACAGCAGCTATCTCTTTCAGAAAGTGTGTTGGGTATTTTGGAATTGAGCAAAGTGGAAGTGTAGTATATTGTAGAGTAACTTTATTTGGCATGCACAAGCGATCAGTGGACTTACAATTATTTGGCTAATTTGCCTGTAATATTTGTTGATAAAAGGATTTTAAAGATACTTTTGCAATATTTTAATGACAAAAATTCTATCTATCTATCTATCTATCTATCTATCTATCTATCTATCTATCTATCTATCTATCTATCTATCTATCTATCTATCTATGTGCCATCATTAATTGCTTCAACAGCTGTAGGAAATTTTCTTACCGTTTTCCCCGAAAATAAGACTATTCCGAAAATAAGCCCTAGCATGATTTTCAGGCTGCTCTGTATTATAAGCCCTAGTCAAGATCGTCAGCTGAAAAGTAAGGCGCCTAAGGCCAGGTTTATACTTCACGCGATGCTACACGTGTGCTCAAAACATCCATTAAATTCCGAGGAGACCTTACTACAATATCTCTGAAAAGGATGTTTTATGATTATATCCATCAATTCGGAGATGCACCGATTGCAGCAGAATCTGCGCAAGACAGAAACAAAATCCCTGGACGGGGCATCAGCTCATCGCAAGGTGAACACAAACACAGAAATACACTAAAGTCATTGTAGCTTTACCAAATTCCCAAACCTTCATGTCTTTGGATGGAGAACTGAGCACAATGTGCAAACCCAACAGGAAAAACATGCAAACTCCAGGCAGGGATCACAAGGGATGTGACTCCCTGCGAGACAGCAGCGCTACCGCTCTACCACTGTGCCACCCCATATGTGTAACTATTAACAGTATTTATTATTTAAACAAAGTTAACGACTTATCTGTAAAATGTAACCTACATACTTTAATGCATTTCATCATGAAAGTGATATCAAGTATAAATCTAAGCATTCTAAATGTGCAGAGAACTGGAATATCATAAATTTAATGTGTTCTGTGTGGCGATCTATTGCTGCTTGCCGCTGCTTTCAGGTCAGGAGGAAGCCCCAGAAGCGCATAGCGATTAACAAGTGGGTCGGTTTTAAGATGATGTTTACGATGGTCTCCATTAATGATAAAGTAAATTACGATGTTGAAGTGGACATTTTGAGTTTAAAGTCGAAATTTCCACTTTACAAGATCACAAAATCAACATTTTCATCTCCTTATTTTTTTTCTCTGTGGCTCAAATACCCTGAAGTAAATTCTGATGGTATTGTGAAGGTGTAAAAAAAAAAGACAGCCCAGAAGATGGTATGTGAGACTTTTAAAATGTATCTTGTCGTGACTTTAGGGAATATGCAACACTTGAATATAAAAGAAACATGAATACATTTATATGCAAGCATTTTGCTTCACCACATCGAACCATTCATCAAACATCGAAGCACGTTCATCGATCCTGGAGGATTCTAAAAGCGGCTGGAGTAGCAAGAAATTCAGGGTTTGAATGTGGAGAGTTATGACGATATTCCAGAAGAAGATGACATGACTGTATTTGGATAAATGTACATTGTTGTACATGAATAAATATAGTATAACATATCCCCTGAAAATAAGCCCAAGTGCATCTTTTGGAGCAGTAGGTCCTCTCTCCTTTGTCAGCTAAGAATGTACAAATTAACTGTCAACTTTATCCAAAGTGTACTGACAATTGCAGAGAATCAATTGGTGCCATTGGAGGGTTAATGGAATCACCACTGGTTATTAAGGTCAGGGCACTACATTACAAATCTGTTGTGTTTTTTCTTGTATACTCACTGATTCCACAATTTATTGTGGGCATTCCTTGCCTGAAAAAAACATATAAGTTATACAATTTTAACATAATATTTTATTTTTTATTTGAATTTCCAGAGCCTGGCTCAGTTACTTCACCTACTGTTACCAATGTGACAACAACTTCTATATTTCTGTGCTGGGTTGCACCACTTGGGGGAAATGTTTTCTATGGAGTTAATTTCTCAAACAGTGGACAAGCGCAGCAACTTGTAACCAATCGCACTTGCATTAATGTCACCAACCTGAACTCTGCAACATCCTATACATTCACTGTTTTTGCAGTTGCTGGAGATAATACAACAATTAGCGATTCTGCAACCATCACAGCATTTACAAGTGAGTGAATATAATTTGTCTACATGATTTTGAAGTAATGTTTTGGAATTTGTTCTGTTTACTAGCAGATACCACTTTCAGATGATGCTTTTGGCATTGTAGAAATGAGAAAAGTGGAAGTGTATGATTTTTTTCTTGCTATGAACAGACCAGCATTGGAAACGACTATTATTTGATTTATTTCCCTTTAGTTGTTATGAATAACTGCCTTAGTTTTTTGTAGGTTTTCCTGTAAAATTTTCAATTACTGTGCACCAGATAGATATGACATTACTTTTTTATTTAATATTAAATTAAGTAAGTGGAAAATAATGACTGTTTTGCCACAATGCCATATGAGTTTTGTTACAGGCGCCGCCATTTTTGGAGAGATCACGTCAGTCGTTGAGTCACACAGGAATTTGCAACTTGTGATGTCACCAGGGCGACCACATAATGTGCACATTCTTTACGTTTCAGAGTTTTGGATATAAACTTTGTGTTGTGCCAATCTATGTACCCATCTATCCAAAAGACTTCCTTGTGTTCAAATTACTTAGTTTTTTTGACATTTGATATCACCTTACATTTTGAAATTGACAAATGATCTGTTCACTTTCTGTTGTAACAACCCCTCCATAAACTACTCTTTATGTTATGATCACTTAATCTCTTTCATTAAAAATATTGCTCACTTGTTCTGAGCCAGTACACAATCTCAGGTTACAGAAAATGTGCGATTCTCTGATGGAATTTTTATTTACTGAAACAGAGGTAATTGATTCAGAGTAACATAATCTGAAATATCAAGTGGCTGTAATGATTTCTGATCTATGCAATAGAATATTTGACATAATAATATCTCTGTCCAGAAATATAATAGGATTTAAAGAAGCACAGTGTTAGGGAACTAAGCAGAGAATGTAAGCCCTTTTAATTTTGGCACTGTGGCTTTAAATAAGCAATCTTTATTTGGAATGTATTTATGGTAGAAATCTATCTATCTATCTGTCTATCTATCTATCTATCTAGAAGAAACATATCTTATTAAAGTCATAATAATAGAAAATAAAATATAATTTTTTATTTGAATTTACAGAGCCTGGCCCAGTTACTTCACTTACATTTACCAATGTGACAACAACTTCTATATTTCTGTGCTGGGTTGCACCACTTGGAGGAAATGTTTCCTATGGAGTTAATTTTTCAAACAGTGGACAAACGCAGCAACTTGTAACCAATCGCACTTGCATTAATGTCACCAACCTGAACTCTGCAACATCCTATTCATTTACTGTTTTTGCTGTTGCTGGAGATAATACAACAGTTAGCGATTCAACAACCATCACAGCATTTACAAGTGAGTGAATATAATGTGTTCATATCATGGTAAAGTAATTTTTTGGAATTGGGTCTGTGTACTAGCAGGTTTTGCGTATAGAAGGTGCTTTTTGGGTTTTTGAATTGAACAACACCTGAATCTACTGTAAGCTAGGTTTACTTACCGTGCCCGTTCATAATTGGGATATTTAATTATTTCATTTGTCATGCTTTTGAGAACAGAATTTTGAATTTACATTTGTGAACTGTTGCAATTCCTTTTTTCAGGTACCATAATACTGTGTAATCCAAAGTTATTTGCCTTGTTTTCCCTATGAAAGTGAAATGAGTAAAAGTTGTCCATGAGCATCATTTTCTTGTTTCAAAGTGCTTTTGCTCCTTTTCCTCAAATGTGATATTTTTTCATTTTCAACAAACTTTTGTGTTATATGTTTACTTTTTCATTTAAGAATTTATTTTTTTCCCCATAGCTTTCACTAAAAGAGTTTGATGCATTTTTTGTTTCTTTAATGCATGTTATCTTATTTCCAGTAATCGTTTTTCAATGTTGCTCACTAGCTGGATGGAAAAATTCCAACAGTTTAATTTCATCTTTAATTTGCACGTTTTCAACACTTTTTACATCGCCATTAGCCAAAGCTTTCTCTGACCCTTATAGAACAGATTCAGTTTGTCTTCTGTGCCTTTTTTAGTAAGATTTTTTTCTTAATGATTCAGTTTGTGAGTCTTGAAGATTCAAATGCTCCTGTGTTTTTTTTTGTTTTTGTTTTTTTTCCCCTTTTATTTATCAGTTTTCCATTTAACAGCAACATAAATACACATCTCTTCAAATACATAAAAATGCCAAAGGTATCGATAAACATTTTAGTGTTGACTATCAGATATGAACAATAAACTTATAATGCCTAAACCCCATATCCCACCCATAGGCCCACAAAAAAGATAAATAGATAAAATAGATAATGATTAATTAAATAATTAAACAACAAGAAAGTAATTAAAAAAAAAAAACGCTAATACACAGGATGTTACAAAAAATAAGAAGATAAATAAC
Source organism: Polypterus senegalus (assembly GCF_016835505.1). Taxonomy (NCBI): domain Eukaryota; kingdom Metazoa; phylum Chordata; class Cladistia; order Polypteriformes; family Polypteridae; genus Polypterus; species Polypterus senegalus. Next base: position 318,353,175 of record NC_053154.1, read on the forward strand.
TAACAATTAAAAAAAAAAAATAATAATAGTAATAAAATAGGAAATAAATAAATAAAGTTCAATCGGGTGCAATTGTTTCCAAGGATCTAAAATAAGAAACAAAAGGTTGCCAGACCTTCAAAAACCCATCAGCCCTCCCTCTCAGACTAAACTTGATTTTTTCAAGTTTTAAAAAGAACATAAGATCCTTCAGCCAGCGGGCCATGGTCGGGGGATGCGGAGCCTTCCAGGACAATAATATTCTACATCGTGCTAACAGTGAAGTGAAAGCGATTGCATTCAATTGTGTACTATTAAAAGACGTATCATGATCTCCAGGAACCCCAAAAATAGCGATCAAAGGACAGGGTTCCAGTCGGATTCCAAAAACATGAGAAATAATATCAAAATAGGAGGTCCAGTATAACTGGATTTTGGGGCAAAGAAAAAACATGTGGCTTAAATTGCAGGGAGAGGGGTTGCATCGGTCACATAGGTCAGGAACATTGGGATAAATTTTAGATAGTTTAGACTTTGACCAATGTAGCCTGTGTACTACTTTAAACTGAATAAGAGAAAGCCTTGCACAAGATAAGGAAGTACGAATCCCCTTAACTACACTATCCCAGTAGCATTCTCTGAAGTCCAGACCCAACTCCTCTTCCCAATTTGAAATAGTTTTACTGTCAGAGCAACTGTCCATTGAAAGAACAGTATTATATATTTGCGAGGTAAGAGATTTCTTATGTGAAGAAAGTTCGAATAAGTCTTCCCAAGACTGTTTAGGTGGGCGAATGGGAAACTTAGAAAAAATAGTGGAAGCACAGTGTCTAACCTGAAAATAAAGAAAATAAATTAAATGAGGGCAAACCATATAGGGGCGACATATCTGTAAAGTTAAGAAAGATATTATCCTCATAAAGATCGGAAAAACATGTAATGCCCTTTTTATCCCATAAATTAAACGCAGAGTCTAAAAGGGAAGGGTGAAAAAAGTGATTATTACATAGTGGGGCCAAAGCTGAAGCAGAAACAGATTTGAAGTGGCGTCGAAATTGATGCCATATCTTAAGAGAGTTAAGTACAACAGGGTTATCTGTATATTGAGTAAGGGATACAGGGAGGGATGAAAATAATAAAGCGGGGAGAGCGGTCGAAAAACATGATTGAAATTCTAGCTGACACCAAAATGCCTGAGGATCTTTTAGCCAATAAATGTATTTTTGGATGTTAGCTGCCCAATAATAAAACATCAAATTGGGTAAAGACAGACCTCCACTGAGTCGGCACTTTTGTAATAATGGCTTGCGAATTTTGGGAGACTTACCTCTCCATATGAATGAGGAGATCATTTGATCAATAGATTTAAAAAAAGATTTGGGTAAGAACAAAGGAATGCACTGGAAAAGGTATAAAAATTTGGGTAAAACATTCATTTTAACTACATTAACCCTGCCCAATAGAGATACCGGCAAATTAGCCCATCTTTGAAAAGCTGACCTTACATGAGAAAGTAGAGGAGTGAAATTAGCAGCCCGTAGAGCCTTAGGTGAGCTAGTCACATTCACTCCCAGATACTTGAAACCAGTATAACTCAGGTGGAAGGGAAGGTCAGTCTGTCTGAGCCGCTGCGCAGCTTTGTTTATAGGCAAGCATTCACTCTTTTGAATGTTAAGTCTATATCCAGAGAAGAAACCAAAATCTTTTAGTATTTCCATAACATGTGCTAGGGAATTAGTCGGTTTGTGAGATACAGAAGTAAATCATCTGCATACAAGGCCACCCTGTGTTCTATATTTCCACGAGTCACACCTTGGAACAAAGAGGAAGTCCTGAGAGCTATCGAAAGTGGCTCTATAGCTAAAGCAAAAAGTAAGGGGGAGAGAGGACAGCCTTGACGTGTGCCACGCGATAGAGGAAAAAAGTCAGATTTTATGTTATTGGTACAAACAGAAGCTAGGGGGGAAGTATACAAGAGACGAATCCAAGAAATAAATCTATTGCCAAAGCCAAATTTCTTCAGGACTGCAATGAGGTACTCCCAATCCACTCTATCAAATGCCTTTTCAGCATCCAATGAAATGACCACTTCAGGGAGAATACTATGATGTTTGGAGTACAATATATTAAAGAGGGTGCGAATATTAAAAAAAGAGTGTCTTCCTTTGATAAAACCTGTCTGCTCATCTGAAATAATAGATGGGAGGACTCCTTCTATGCGAGAAGCTAACAGCTTGGCCAGAATTTTCACATCCACGTTAAGAAGGCTTATGGGTCTGTAAGAAGTACAAAAAGTCGGATCCTTCCCTACCTTAAGTAATAGTGAGATAGAGGCCTGTCTCAGCGTCATGGGGAGAGAACCTTGCTCTAATGATTCCTCAAAGACAGACAAGAGTAATGGGGCTAATTTGGGATAAAATTTCTTATAAAAATCTGAAGAGAATCCGTCAGGACCAGGGGATTTAACCGATTGTAAGGATTTAATCGAAAATATGACCTCATCCAAATTAAGGGGGGCATCAATTTCTACTGCTTTAACTGCCTCAACTGTGGGGATAACTAAACTGTCAAGAAACTGCTGCATATTTCCTGAGTTGGGAGGAAACTCTGAGGTGTAAAGACTGGTATAAAATGCCTTAAAGACAGAGTTAATTTCAATTGGGTCAGACGTCAAAGTACCTGATGTATTTTTTATTTGCATAATGTGACGGGCAGCATTATGATGCCTTAATTGATGAGCTAACAAACGAGAAGCTTTCTCCCCGTATTCATAATAGTTACCACGAGACTGTAATAACAGCTGCTCCACCTCACTTGTTGAAATCAAGTCAAACTCAAGTTGCAAGTTAAGACGCTGCTTATATATTTCTGGAGAAGGCTTCAGGGCATACTGGTGATCAAGTTTAAGAATTTCTGTAAATAGGTCTTTTAGTCTGGATTTCTTAGATCTGAACAGATGAGATGCGTATGAGATAATTTGGCCTCTTAGATAAGCTTTAAGAGTCTCCCATAATAAGGAATTTGAGATGGTATCTGACCTATTCGTAATTAAAATGTCATCAATGGAAACAGAAATATATTCACAAAAGGCCGGGTCTGAGAGAAGCAAGGAATTGAGCCTCCAAGTGGGTCGAGCTGTATGGTAGGTGGACAAAGCGATGTCTATAGCCAAAGGCGCATGATCTGAGATAACAATTGGGAGATACTCAGAATTATGGATTTTTTGAAATTAAAGAGTCATTAATAAAAAAATAGTCTATACGAGAATATGTGTGATGAACATGGGAAAAAAAAGAATATTCTCTGGCTTGTGGATTATGAAATCTCCATGGATCAATGTATCCATTTTGAGTCATAAAGTCTGAAAATGACTTTGACATTAATTCAGTGTCACATAGAATGAGCCTTGCAACCGTGCAGATAAAGGATCATTGAGGTGAAAAATAATTACTTGTCTCTGCACAAATCTTGCACAAATTTGTCGGTGTCTGACGCAGATTGCAGCCATTTTCTCTCTCCGGTCGGCAGAATGATGCGCAGTTTAGCTGGATAAAGAAGCGCAGGCCGGTATCCCCTCTTGTAGAGCTCTGCCATGGCCTCCTTGAACCTCGCGAGCTGCCTTACCACTTCAGGGGTGTAGTCCTCGTAAAACCGAATCTTATGGCCGTTATAGACCAGGTCATCTCTCTTACGTGCCTCGCGAATCACCAGATCCTTTATTTGGTAGCGATGAAAACGAAGGATAACCGGCCAGGGTTTTCCCCCAGCGGCTGGCTTGGGAGCTAGGCTCCAGTGTGCCCTGTCCAGCTCCGGCGGCGAAGTAAGCACCTGCGATCCAAGGACATCGACAAGGAGTTGAGAGAAAAAAGTAGTAGGGCGTGGACCCTCAATAGCTTCAGGTAAACCCACAATCCGAATATTATTGCGTCTGCTACGCCCTTCTAGATCTGCCATCTTGGATTTTAACCACTTGTTATCTTTTTGGAGTGCAGAGCATTCCGCCTTGATCTGGTCTAAACGTTCATCAAAATCGGTATGAGCAAGCTCGAGAGAACTAATACGCATACGCATACTATGGTCGTGTACTGCAGATTGAACACTGTCCAGTTTAGACGATAAGTTCTCAAAAGAAGGCCTAAAGTCCGCAGACAGCGCAGCTCTGTGATCTTCTAGCAAAAGGCTAATCTGCGCCATAGTTGCAGGAGCCGACGCCAGTGAGTTTTCTTGGTCTCGTTCGGATTTATTCTTCGATTTAGGCATTCTACAGCTGGATTCAAAGTAATACACGTAAAAGTTCCTAAATCTGGGTTTCAGAGCAAAAAGTGTGAGGTTTGTAAGATAAATATAGTACAGTGTAGCAACGCGAGCCGAATACACGTCTACTCAGTAGACCACATCCCGAAAGTCTCCTGCTCCTGTTTTTTTAATGGTCTGCCACTGAAATAGACTTATTGTAATAAATTATAAAGTGAAAACATAAAATTTTATAGTTTGCTTAAAATATGTTTAAAATTTTATAATTTGTTGTATTTTTCTTCCTCGTATGAATGAATGTTACTTTGGAAAGACTCAAGTTTCATAGTTTATTTGGAGAAAGTCAATGTGGATATTACTTTCTATTGATAACTTTGGGTATTTGTCTGAGGTTTTTCAGTAAACTAATAATTTCTTTTTTGAAAACATTTTGTAAACTTCATCCACCTTCCTTATTGAAATCATAGGCTTTTAAAATAAACTAATCTTCTTAATTGAATTCACAGAACCTGGCTCAGTCACTTCTCCTACTGATAACAATGTGACAACAGCATCCATATTTTTTGCTTGTTTGCACCACTAGGTGGAAATGTCAGTTAGAGTCAATTTTTCAAACAGTGGGCAAAGCAAACAACTTGTTAACAAAACACATGCATTGATGTGACAGACCTGAACTCTGCAACATCTTACTTATTCATTTGTTTAGTAGCTGCTGGAGATTATCTAACAGAGATTCTGCCACCATCACGGCATTTGCAATTTAGTGAATATCATGTGTTGACATTATGTAGGAGTGTGTTGTGTATTTTGGAATTGAGCAAAGTGGAAGTGTAGTATATTGTAGAGTAACTTTAATTGGCATGTGCAAACCATCAGTGAACTTGCAATTATTTCACTAATTTGCCTGTAATATTTTTTGATAAAAGGATTTTGAAGATACTTTTGTAATATTGTAATGACAAAAATGACTGTCTTTTATATGTGTGACGCTATAGATGAAGGTTTTGAGAGCAATAAAGAGAATCACGGTGCATCAGTGTCACTTTCTTTTTTCAGATTAATTTTGTTCCTTTTTCTAAAATAAGATGTTTATTTTTCTTTTGATGTTTTGCATCAGATTTCTATGTTTTAGATCAAGAATTAATTCATTCTTTCACACATTTTATTTAAAAGACACTGTTGTGTTATTTCTGTCCTAAATGCATATCATTTTATTTCCAGTATTCATTTTTTAATGTGTGGTTTACTATTTGAATTTAAGAATTCTGAGAATGAATATTATTTAGATATGTTTTCACACCTTTCATTGTTGTTAAGAAAGCTTTTATTGATCATTATCGAACCGGACTGCATTTCCTATAAGCATTGTAGTACTAAGAACATTGTAATCCTGAACAGTGGCACTCCACACATGCTGATTGATGGCAATAATATTACATGTGTTGCAAAGATCGTGATGTGGGGGTGTGTGTATAACAGTTAGTGAGGGATAGGATCCATGGATAGAATGCCATTCTTTCACTTAGCACACACACTTCACCAATTTAGACATGCTAATCAACCTCTCCTGCATATCTTTGGGATGTGGTTAGCTCTGTGGCCTCATTATTCCACATTTTCTGTGTAGAGTTTGCTGTGGGTTTTAGTTGTTGTCATCATTTAAAAATCTTACTAGCTATCGTGACTGGTGACTTAAACTGGCTAAAGTATATTTTTAATATACCATAATATAATTGAACAGATATGCTGTACCTATGTACAGGAGGCCATAGGGCATTGGATTCAACAATTAAGGCAAAAATCCAGAATTCAGAAAAAAATCTGTAAAATTTCAAAATAGTTCCAGAAGAAATATACAGAAGCGTATTAAAGCCACGGAGAAGAAGAAAAAAATATGGACACAGTGAAGAAACAAAAAGTGTATATTGATAATAAATTCGACAGGCTGGTTTTATTCTCGACATTTCCACTTTAATCTCGGCTCTTACGTCTAATGTACTAGTTTAGTTATGACAAGGTTTGACAAATTCCTGTAAATTAAAGATTGATTTTAAGATAAAGTTTCTGATGTTCTACTTTCATTACAAAATAAACTACGAAAATAAAGTCAGCATGTTGGATTTAACTTCAACATAAGCATCGACATTAAAGTGGAAATGGCGAGAATAAAGCCATAGTAGTAGTAGTAACCGGAGTGCTTAAGCACCTCGGTTTTGAGATGGTCATAGTCAGCAGCATCTTCTGCCAAGAGTTTGTAGAATGCTCTGTGGGCTTTGCCTTTGAGAAATGGGGCCAGGATATCACCCCATTCTTCTTCATTCAAAAATAACAAAATAAGTGTCCACATCGTCTGCATTAGTAAGAGGGGTCAGTGCCTGGGACAGAGTCTGTCATTGGTCCTGACGGATAGTGAGATGTGATTTAATATGGGCTTCTGACTCCTCTAATCATAGCTGTAGACAATGCAGTTCAGCGGCTATGTTAGTGAGAACAATATTCAGGTCCTGCTTGTCTGCCATATCAAGACTGGATACTGCCGACTATGCCAACTATAGAAAGACAAGGATAAATATGAAGGTTTGGGGAGATCCGCCCCATGAATTACAACTTTTGCTACAAAGAAAATTGCGATCTTTAGTGTAAAGTCACCTCATAGGACTGTGTCCAAGACAAGACTACTACAGGAAAGAAGAGCTGGTTTGTTTATAGTGCTGGTGGGAATGGAAGAGGTGGACCATATAAAGAGAAGGAAATGACATCATCAGGGTGTGCTATGTACTTGGAAGGAAGTGGGTTAGGTGTTTTTTTTTGTTCCTGCAAGGAAGGATAAACAGCATTAGTGTTCATGAATAGCTACGTATTTCAGTGGTTCAGAATTGACTAGACCCTGTTGCTGCCTCCCAGCATGGGTGTGTGACACTTCTATCTGTCTGTCTGTCTGTGTTCCTGCATTAAATACTTCAAAAGCCGTAGATAATTTTATTACCTTGGCTCTTCTACATCAGCTAAAAACGTTCAAATTACCTCTCAACTTCAGTCTGTGTGTATAGCCATTTGCTGGGATCCAGTGTGTTGGGTGCTGCAATATGTCTCAGCACCACTTGTCATTAAGATAAGGACACAACATTATGAATCTTAAGTTTTTTGTAGTATACTCACTAATTTCACAGGTTATTGTGGGCATTGCTTGGTGGACAAAACATATGTCTTTTTTAAGTCATACAATTTTAAAATTACACTTTATTTATTATTTTAATTTCCAGAGCCTGGCCCAGTTACTTCACCTACTGTTACCAATGTGACAACAACTTCTATATTTCTGTGCTGGGTTGCACCACTTGGAGGAAATGTTTTCTATGGAGTTAATTTTTCAAACAGTGGACAAGCCCAGCAACTTGTAACCAATCGCACTTGCATTAATGTGACCAACCTGATCTCTGCAACATCCTATTCATTCACTGTTTTTGCAGTTGCTGGAGATAATACAACAGTCAGTGATTCTGCAACCATCACAGCATTTACAAGTGAGTGAATATAATTTGTCTACATGATTTTAAAGTAATGTTTTGGAATTTGTTCTGTTTACTAGCAGATACCACTTTCAGATGATGCTTTTGGCATTTTAGAATTGAGCAAAGTGGAAGTGTATGATTTTTTTCTTGCTATGAACAGACCAGCATTGGAAACGACTGTTATTTGATTTATTTCCCTTTAGTTGTTATGAATAACTGCCTTAGTTTTTTGTAGGTTTTCCTGTAAAATTTTCAATTACTGTGCACCAGATAGATATGACATTACTTTTTTATTTAATATTAAATTAAGTAAGTGGAAAATAATGACTGTTTTGCCACAATGCCATATGAGTTTTGTTACAGGCGCCGCCATTTTTGGAGAGATCACGTCAGTCGTTGAGTCACACAGGAATTTGCAACTTGTGATGTCACCAGGGCGACCACATAATGTGCACATTCTTTACATTTCAGAGTTTTGGATACAAACTTTGTGTTGTGCCAATCTATGTACCCATCTATCCAAAAGACTTCCTTGTGTTCAAATTACTTAGTTTTTTTGACATTTGATATCACCTTACATTTTGAAATTGACAAATGATCTGTTCACTTTCTGTTGTAACAACCCCCCTATAAACTACTGTCTATGTTATGATCACTTAACCTTTCATTAAAAATATTGCTCACTCGTTCTGAGCCAGTACACAATCTCAGGTTACAGAAAATGTGCGATTCTCTGATGGAATTTTTATTTACTGAAACAGGTAATTGATTCAGAGTAACATAATCTGAAATATCAAGTGGCTGTAATGATTTCTGATCTATGCAATAGAATATTTGACGTAATAATATGTCTGTCCAGAAATATAATAGGGTTTGAAGAAGCACACCTTTAGGGAACTAAGTAGAGAAGGGAAGCCCTTTTAATTGTGACAATGTGGCTTTAAATAAGCAATCTTTATTTGGAATGTATTTATGGTAGAAATCTATCTATCTATCTATCTATCTATCTATCTATCTATCTATCTATCTATCTATCTATCTATCTATCTATCTATCTATCTATCTATCTATGTGCCATCATTAATTGCTTCAACAGCTGTAGGAAATTTTATTACCGTTTTCCCCCGAAAATAAGACCTACTCCGAAAATAAGCCCTAGCATGATTTTCAGGCTGCTCTGTATTATAAGCCCTGGTCAAGATCGTCAGCTGAAAAGTAAGGCGCCTAAGGCCAGGTTTATACTTCACGCGATGCTACATGTGTGCTCAAAACATCCATTAAATTCCGAGGACACCTTACTACAATATCTCTGAAAAGGATGTTTTATGATTATATCCATCAATTCGGAGATGCACCGATTACAGCAGAATCTGCGCAAGACAGAAACAAAATCCCTGGACGGGGCATCAACTCATCGCAAGGTGAACACAAGCACACAAATACACTAAAGTCATTGTAGCTTTACCAAATTCCCAAACCTTCATGTCTTTGGATGGAGAACTGAGCACAATGTGCAAACCCAACAGGAAAAACATGCAAACTCCAGGCAGGGATCACAAGGGATGTGACTCCCTGCGAGACAGCAGCGCTACCGCTCTACCACTGTGCCACCCCATATGTGTAACTATTAACAGTATTTATTATTTAAACAAAGTTAACGACTTATCTGTAAAATGTAACCTACATACTTTAATGCATTTCATCATGAAATTGATATCAAGTATAAATCTAAGAATTTTAAATGTGCAGAGAGCTGGAATATCATAAATTTAATATGTTCTGTGTGACGATCAGTTGCTGTTTGCCGCTGCTGTCAGGTCAGGAGGAAGCCCCAGAAGTGTGTAGCGATTTAACAGCTGGGTCGTTTTTAAGATGACGTTTATGACGGGTCTCCATTAATGATAAAGTAAACTACGAGATGTGACGGATGGCCAGGGCCCATGCCTGGATGGGACACCTCTGCAGCATATGTTCCAGGGGAGTAAGCATGGGAAAGCCAATTTCTCCCCCTAGACGCTAGATGGCAGCCTCCCTGGGTTGCAGGGGTGCCTCTGACTCCCGCAGGGCTTCATGGGTTGTTGGAGTTTGGTGCAGCCCTGTTGGGTTCTGCAGGCACCGCCAGGGGGTGCTGCAGCAGAAGCTGCATGCCCCTTCTGGGCACTAGTTTCGCCACACCCGGAAGTGCAGCCGGATGTCGGCAATTAAGCACCTGGAGCACTTCTGTGTGCCTAATAAATGGAGCCAGCAACCACCACTCATTCGCTAGAATTGGGAGGAGGAGGATGAGGTTGCCTGGGAGGAGTGGTGGAGGAAGAAAAGAGTGCTTTGTTTTTTGTTTTATTTGGAATATTTGTGCTTGAGACTGTGTTGTGCCTGTGGGGATTACAGGGAAGATGTGCCCAACAGGTGAAGAAAAATAAATAGTTTATTTATTTTACGTGTGCCTCCGTGTCCAGTCTGTTTCGGATCAGACACCTATATAACGCCTTTTCACAAAGATTAAAGTGGACATTTTGAGTTTAAAGTCGAAATTTCCACTCTAATTACATAATATACATTTTCATTATCTTCTTATTTTTATTTCTCTTTGGCCCAAATATGCTGCAGTACATTTTTATGGTATTGTGAAGGTGCAAAAAAAAAGATGCTACAGAAGCTGGTATGTGAGACTTTTAAAATGTATCATGTCTACTTTAGGGAATATGCGACGCTTGAATATAAAAGTAATATGAATACATTTGTATGTCGGCATTTTGCTTCACCACATCGAGCCATTCTTCAAACATCGAAGCGCGTACATCAATCCTGGAGGATCCTGAAAGTGGCTGGAGTAGCAAGAAATTCAGGCTGGAATTCAGGGTTTTAATGTGGACAATATTCGAGAAGAAGATGACATGACTGTATTTGGATAAATGTACATGGTTGTACATGAATAAGTATAGGATATCCCCTGGAAACAAGCCTTAATGCCTCTTTTAGATCAAAAATGAATATAAGACTCGGTCTTATTTTCGGGGAAACACGGTAGCTCCTCTCTCCTTTGTTAGCTAAAAAATTAAAAATTAACTGTCATCTTTACTTCCTGTGTACTGCCAATTGCAGAGAACCAATTGGTGGGGGGTAATGGAATTTGTCACAGCACCAGTTGTTATTAAGGTCAGGGCACTACATTAAGAATCTGTTATGTTTTTTGTTGTATACTGACTGATTCCACAGGTAAGTCATACTATTTTAAAAATAATATTTTATTTATTATTTAAATTTCCAGAGCCTGGCCCAGTTATTTCACCTACTGTTACCAATGTGACAACAACTTCAATATTTCTCTGCTGGGTTGCACCACTTGGAGGAAATGTTTCTTATGGAGTAAATTTTTCAAACAGTGGACACACCCAACAACTTCTAACCAATCAAACTTGCATTAATGTGACCAACCTGATCTCTGCAACATCCTATTCATTCACTATTTTTGCTGTTGCTGGAGATAATACAACAATTAGTGATTCCTCAACCATCACAGCATTTACAAGTGAGTGAATATAATTTGTCTACATGATTTTGAAGTAATGTTTTCTAATTTGTTCTGTTTAGTAGCAGATACCACTTTCAGATGATGCTTTTGGCATTTTAGAATTGAGTAAAGTGGAAGTCTACTGTATTGTTGTTTTACTTCCCATGGGTACAGCAGCATTGGGAACTCCTGTTGTTTGATTCATTTCCATTTAGTTGTTATTCAAAACTGCAATCATTTTTATTTATTTTTTCCTGGAAAAAAATAATATGCATTAGTGTACAGTTTTAAATGTCATGAAATCTAAATCTGACAAACCTTTTTTTTACAGCAAATTTAAAAAGTATGAAATAATTACTATTTTGCCATAATGTCATATTAAATTTGTTACAAACACTACCAATTTTGGTTGAACACGACAGCCATTGACATAGCAATGTCTTCCGGTATCACAAAGGAATTTGCAACTTCTGATGTCACCAGGGTGACCACATAATGCGCACATTCTTGAAGTTTCAGAGTTTTGGATACAAACTTTGTGTTGTGCCAATCTAATATTTCTTAATAAGACTTGCTGGTGTTCAAATTACTTTGTATTTTGTGACATTTGATATTACCTTACTTTTTGAAATTGACAAATAATCTGTTCACTTTCTGTGGTAACAAGCCCTCCATAAACTACCCTCCATGTTATGATTGCTTAATCCCTTTCATTAAAAATATTGTTCTGTTGTTCTGAGCCAGTAGACAATCTCAGGTTACAAAAAATGTGTGATTCTATGACAGAATTTTTATTTACTGAAATAGAGGTACAGTGGAACCTCGGGTCACGAACATCTCGGACCAAATACAAATCGGGTTACGACCAAAAAGTTTGGCAAACTTTTGCATCTATTCACAACCACACACTCGGGTGACGAACAAGCCAGTTTCCCTTACAGTTTGTATGCACCGATGATTTCCGCATGTGTTCAGTCTCTCCCTGTGCATTCCCTGTGCAGCAAGCTAATGACAGAGAGCGCGAGAGAAAGAGCGAGAGAGCGAGAGAGAGAGAGCACATGAGAGAGAGCGAGCTTGCCGCGTAAGGCCGAGAAGGCAATTAAAGAATGTACCAGGCTTGTTTTTCAAGAGACTGATTTGAGCATTCTCTGTTCAAGGTTTTCTCAGTGTTATTCAATGTTTTTACATTGTGTTTGCTATTACACTGTGCATTCTATAGTATAATTAACTATTTTTGTGCTTAAAAAATGTTTAAAAAAAAATATTTACATACAGCTTCTACGGTCCTGAACGGATTAAATGTATTTACATACAATCCTATGGGGGAAATGACTTCGGGTCATGACCAAATCGGGTTGCGACCAGAGTTTTGGAATGAACTACGGTCATGACCCGAGGTTCCACTGTAATTGATTCAGAGTAACATAGTCTGAAATTTTAAGTGGCTGAAATGATTTCTGATCTATGCTATAGAATATTTGACATAATAATATCTTTGTCCAGAAATATAACAGGACTAGCAAAATACCCGCGCTTCGCAGCGGAGAAGTAGTGTGTTAAAGAAGCAATGAAAAAGAAAAGGAAACATTTTGAAAATAACGTAACATGGTTGTCAATGTAATTGTTTTGTCACTGTTGTGAGTGATGAGTGTTGCTGTCATATATATATTTACACACACACACATAAACATATATATACATATCTATACATATACACATATATATACACACACACATATATACATTGTGGAAGACTGCCGGCTTCCGAGGCTGGTCCGCACCCCCAGGCCGACAGGAGGAGCTCTCCCGACAGCGGATCATGCCCCGAGGTCCAGCAGGGCCTTATGGACTCTGTGGTGTTTATACACAGCCCTGCTGGATACCTTGGGCGCCACCAGGAGTCGCTGTAGGGGGACTTATGGGCTCTGTTGTGCCTTATGACCCGGGAGTACGTCACGGTCACGTGACAGGAAGGTATGGCGTGCTCCCGGGTTGAAGTAATAGACTGATTGCCCTGACCCGGAAGGAATAAGGAACTGTGGACTGCTGGGACAGGAACACCTCCGGGTCAGGGGCTATAAAAGGACGCTGCCTCAGTCCAGACACTGAGCTGTGCTGGGTGGGAGAGGAGCAAAGTGTCTGGGCGAGGAGGAGAGGTTATTGTGTGTTTATTATTAGTGGAAACAGATTTGTGAGGAGTGTGGGAGGTGCTTGGTGCACTGCGAAAAATAATAAAAAGGTCGTGGACTATTACCTGGTGTCAGGAGTCGTACCTGAGGGTTCAAGGGTGCACTACTGCCCCCTACTGCCACAACATACATATATATATCTACATATATACACATACATATACATACACACATACATACATACGCACACACATATATAAACATATATATATATATACATACATATCTACATATATACACACACAGCTATTTCGTATCAGTGCAATACGCTGCTTGTTAAAACGGATAACTCCCGCTCTTACGTGCAAGTCTGCGTGGATATTATGAACTATCATATTTGTTCAAGTTCTATTTAAATTTTAAATAGAAGGAATTTTTATTTACTCGACAGAAATATCTTTGGTAGGAATGGTAAAAACAGACAGGAATATTATTCCTGAATAAATCAACTCAAACCTTAAACAACTTATAATATTTTGCTCTCCATAAAAATATATCCTGTCTAAATGATACAAGTTAGAAATAAAGTAAACCTTAAAAGAACAAACATTCAAATTTCTTTTTACTCTTATGTAATTTTATATAAAAAACTAGCAGAATACCAGCTTAGATGGAGAAGTAGTGTGTTAAAGAAGGTACGAAAAAGAAAAGGAAAAATTTTAAAAATAACGTAACATGATTGTTAATGTAATTGTTTTGTCATTGATATGAGTGTTGTTCTCATATCTATCTATCTATATATCTCTATCTATCTATCTATCTATCTATATCTATATCTATATATATATATATATATACATATATATATATATATTGGCAGCGGAGAAGTAGTGTGTTAAAGAAGGAAAGAGAAAGAAAAGGAAACATTTTGAAAATAACGTAACATGATTGTCAAAGTAATTGTTTTGTGTATTTGGCAGCGTCACAAAGTTTTTTTCATCTAGCTGCATCAGAAAATGTACCACGACGTCTGACACGCCTCCTTTTTACCGTTTTCTCACAGCTTGGATTGCTGCTGTCATATATACACACACACACACACACACACACACACACACACACATATATATATATATATATACATATATATACACATACATATCTTCATATCTATATACATATCTACATATACACTTATATATATACATACCTATCTACATCATATATACACACACATACATACACACACACAAATTATATATATGTGTGTATGTATGTATGTGTGTGTGTGTGTGTATGTATATATATATATATATATATATATAAAATGTAGATGGGGTGTGTGTTTGTATATATATATATATATATATATATATATATATATATATATATATATATATATATATATACACATACATACATATATATACACATACATATACTTGTGTGTATGTTTGTATGTGTCTATATGTGTGTGTATAGCTTTGGTCACTGAGTGCAAGGGAAAAATAATAAAATATAGTCTATAAGTTATTAAACAGTAAAACATTAACGTTTTAAGAAGTACAGGTACATTGAGCACTACTGGAGTGATTTGGTAAACTACATTTTAAAGACTGTGTAACACAACAGGTAAGTAACTAACAGCAGCTAAAATGTATATGGATCATCTCTCGGTAGTAGATCCCTTTTGAAAGGCGCTACACGACGGCTGTGGTATAGAAATTACATTTTCTATGTGAACGTTCAAATTTGTGCCTCTGGTAATGTGCCTTACCGGCAATTAAAGAAAATTAGTTTTGTGTCTTCTGCAGTGTTAAGAGAAAGGCTTTGGTTTGGGATAAAAGGAAAAAGGTGTAAAGAAAGGAAAGTTGCCTTTTCTTTTATATAGTATAGAGATGTGTTCGCTGGCGTTATGATCGCCTTTTGGGGACAGTCTGGGGTGGGTCTTGTGTAGACTGGTGAGGCGTCCCGCCATTAATCGGCTGTGATGGCACTGTCAGTCCTCCACTCGTATGCGTGTCTTCATAATCCGAGCTGACAACCTCATAATCGTAAACGTGCAAAAGAAAGTGCGAATCGCCTTAATATTAGTTTGCCGGTGTAGAAAAGGGGTCCCGTGTTTGCACTTGTCTGGGCTATAGCGCAGGGGGAGGATGAAAAAAATTAAAAGTGCTCACTTTGACTTAAGGCAGAAGCGCAGTCAGCGTCTCAAAGGCGGCACAGCTATGCGCGCTGGCTGCTCGACTTTTGCAGGGCAGGAGACTACAGTTTTGCAGACACGTTCATGATATCAAAAGTCTCAGCGCTCTTTGGAGGTCATTCATATATTATATATATAGCAAAATACCCGCTTCTCGCAGCGGAGAAGTAGTGTGTTAAAGAAGTAATGAAAAAGAAAAGGAAACATTTTAATAATAACGTAACATGATTGACATTGTCATGAGTGTTGCTGTCATATATATGCCTGCCTAAATAAGTCACCCTTGCTTTGCTCTTACTTTATTTACCGTTCATTTAATCATGGCTAATGGCGGAAAAATTATAAAATGGAAGGAGGATGGCTTTACCAAAACAATTATTGATGGCGAATCGATTATTCATAAAGCTTGAATTGGTGATCTGTTTTCTGTGTTAACCTCATATTTTTCATACTTCTTCTCAAACTAAGGTGGTGCGAGGGTAAAATGAATCGGGATGCGCTGATCAATGTAATCCGTGTACCAGGAAATCATGCATTGACAAAAGCTCCCCTTTGCTTGTAATGCAAAGTGTGATTAAATGCATTATTTTTTAATGCGTTATGGAGCACATGCATCGAAGCTTCTCAGCTGTGCTTGTGCTAAGAAAAGGAAAGATTTTAAAAATAACGTAACACGATTGTCAATGTAACCTTTTGTAAGTAGTGCCTGGAGGATTCAGTGTGTAGAAACTCTAGAGACAGCGTGTGTATTAACTTGTGGATTTTTCTGGGAGTATTTGGTGGCAGTGTGACAAAGTTGCTTCGAAGACGGCGCTGAGCTCAGCTCAGAGCGAAATGAGGTAAATGGGAGGGATATGATGGCGTGACTCCCCACCCGCCTTATCCGTCAATCCCCCACAAACACAGTCTCTCGGAATTTGCATAAGCACACCCCTTCACCTACAATTTTAACTTAGTTACAAAGTGATCAAAATCTCGTTTATATCCTCGTCCTCTCATTAAACTTGTATCCCGCATTACCTGTGGGCATGTGAAACGCCAGCGTAGCCTGTCTATGAACTTAATTTAAAGTTTAGGTTTACACCTTGCTTTCTTTCCGAGGTAGCAGCAGTCATGAATATGGTAGTATATGTCACTCGCTTCGCTTCTTATTGTTTTGCTGTCTTCTCAATTATATAATGCATGTTTTCTTAAGCGCTTTTTGGAGGTCTTCCTGGTTTTCTACGCACTGCGTTGACAATCAGTTCACGTGATTACGTGGGAGGCGTGATGATGTCACACGAAACTCCGCCCCCCCAGCTCAACTCCATTACAGTTAATGGAGAAAAATACCTTCCAGTTATGACCATTAGGCGTAGAATTTCGAAATGAAACCTGCCCAACTTTTGTAAGTAAGGTGTAAGGAATGAGCCTGCCAAATTTCAGCCTTCTACCTACACGGGAAGTTGGAGAATTAGTGATGAGTCAGTGAGTGAGTGAGTGAGTGAGTGAGTGAGGGCTTTGCCTTTTATTAGTATAGATAAACTTAGATTTTAAATATCCCAAAAGATTTTGCTCTCCATAAAAATATATCCTGTCAAAATTATACAAATTCAAACATGAACATGCTGCATAACAAAACCTGGAAATATAAATAAAATGTGTTCCTTTCAGCAATAACAAATCAAATCATTCAGTTGTCTTTGCTCATATGTCATTTTAGAGCTGGACGCCTGGCATCTTTTTTTGGCAACAAGTTCGTTTATGTTTGGTGTGAGGTTCTGTGTTGTGGAGATTCTCAGGATGGATTGCAGGTGCTCATCAGTGAGGCGACTCCTGTGTGCTGTTTTGTTAGTCTTTATCACTGAGAAGAGCTTCTCACACAGATATGTGCTACCAAACATGCACAAGGTTCGAGCCGCATGTAGACGGACTTTTTTTGTTCTTCAAAGTCACCAAAGCGCCGTGCAAACTCAGTGCGCTCAGTTTATCAGCAAAGTGCATATTTGGAAACACCGTAGTGACGACTTGGTTCAACATTACTTGGCAACAGGGAAAGTTGGACAAGTTGCACTGGTGCATTTGTGTCTCCCATAAAAGCAGCTTCACTTGAAATCACTTTGTGATTGTGCACGGGTAAAAACGTCCGCTGAAGTGTCAGATTCTTATTTAATTCTTCTGCTTTCTGTATCTTCTGCATTGCATTCAGGGCTTTCAGGTTACCCTGATGTCTTGTCTCATACTGCCGTCTTAGATTAAATTCTGTAATTACAGCCACATTAGCTCCACAAATGAGACACACGGGTTCAGTAAACATATACTCAGCCTCCCATCGGTTTTTAAAGGCTCTATTTTCAGAATCAACTTTTCTCTTCGGCATCGTGTGGGCTAGCTTCGCAATAACTTGCAGCATCATAAGCTAGACTTGATTAACGCGGTAAGTGTTCGGCAAGGCAGCTGAAGCGCTGCATTATGGGATCTGTAGTTTATTGTGTTACCAGCGCTTCATTTACCCGGGCCATTAATAACAATAATACAGTATATAAAATGATCTTGAGGGCGGATATAATTACACGCCGGGCGGATGTGGCCCATGCCCTTGAGTTTGACACATATGGACTAAATAGAACTTGAAAAGATATATTTTTTCAAATGTGATTGCAATTCAGATAGAGTTGACGCGCACTACAGCCTGCATGCCTCAATAAGTCATCCTCCCCTCGCTGTTACTTTTTTACCGTTCATCTAATGAATACACTGAGTATGGCTTTACCAAAACAATCATTGATGGCGAATAAAGTATCCATTATTCGAGTATGTAGATCGGGATATATATATACATATATATACCAGCGTAGCGAGAAGTAGTGTGTTAAAAAAGCTTGAAAAAGAAAAGGGAACATTTTAAAAATAACGTAACATGACTGTCAATATACAGTATTTGTTTTGTGAGTGTTACTGATGTGCTGGTGCCATCTAGTGCTATGTCCATGGCTGTATTTAATGTTACCTTAGTCCTGGCACTTAAAACTTTCTCTCGCAGTTTCGCTGAGTTTGTGCCAAACACCACCCTGACCATCTCATCTTCCTCTGCATAAGAACAGTCCTTCACCCGTAAATATTTAGTGGGAGTTTGCTATTGGATTGCCTCTGACGGACGGCCTTATATGGGCAGGCACTAAATTACAAACGCCAGCGGCAGCCTGTCTATGAACTTAATTTAAAGTGTAGGTTTACATCGTGCTTTGTTTCCGAAGTAGCAGAACTCATGAATATGGTTGTATATGTCACTCGCTCGCTTCTTATTGTTTTGCTGCCTTCTCAATTATAAAATGCATGTTTTCTTCAGCGCTTTTTGGAGGTCTTCCTGGTTTTCTATGTACTGCGTGATTACGTGGGAGGCGTGATGATGTCACACGAAACTCCGCCCCCACGGCATTCAAGCTCATCTCCATTACAGTAAATGGAGAAAAACAGCTTCCAGTTATGACCATTACGCGTAGAATTTCGAAATGAAACCTGCCCAACTTTTGTAAGGAAGCTGTAAGGAATGAACCTGCCAAATTTCAGCCTTCCACCCACACGGGAAGTTGGAGAATTAGTGAGTGAGTGAGTGAGTGAGTGAGGGCGTGAGGGCTTTGCCTTTTATTAGTATAGATTTAAAGAAGCACAGTTTTAGGGAACTAAGCAGAGAACGTAAGCCCTTTTAATTTTGGCACTGTGGCTTTGAATAAGCAATCTTTATTTGGAATGTATTTCTGGTAGATATCTATCTATCTATCTATCTAGAAGAAACATATCTTATTAAAGTCATAATAATAGAAAATAAAATATAATTTTTTATTTGAATTTACAGAGCCTGGCCCAGTTACTTCACTTACATTTACCAATGTGACAACAACTTCTATATTTCTGTGCTGGGTTGCACCACTTGGAGGAAATGTTTCCTATGGAGTTAATTTTTCAAACAGTGGACAAACGCAGCAACTTGTAACCAATCGCACTTGCATTAATGTCACCAACCTGAACTCTGCAACATCCTATTCATTTACTGTTTTTGCTGTTGCTGGAGATAATACAACAGTTAGCGATTCTACAACCATCACAGCATTTACAAGTGAGTGAATATAATGTGTTGACATCATGGTAAAGTAATTTTTTGGAATTGGGTCTGTGTACTAGCAGGTTTTGCGTATAGAAGGTGCTTTTTGGGTTTTTGAATTGAACAACACCTAAATCAACTGTAAGCTAGGTTTACTTACCGTGCCTGTTCATAATTGGGTTATTTAATTATTTCATTTGTCATGCTTTTGAGAACAGAATTTTGAATTTACATTTGTGAACCGTTGCAATTCCTTTTTTCAGGTACCATAATACTGTGTAATCCAAAGTTATTTGCCTTCTTTTCCCTATGAAAGTGAAAAACATGTAATGCCCTTTTTATCCCATAAATTAAATGCAGAGTCTAAAAGGGAAGGGGGAAAAAGGTGATTATTACATAGTGGGGCCAAAGCTGAAGCAGAAACAGATTTGAAGTGGCGTCGAAATTGATGCCATATCTTAAGAGAGTTAAGTACAACAGGGTTATCTGTATATTGAGTAAGGGATACAGGGAGGGATGAAAATAATAAAGCGGGGAGAGAGGTCGAAAAACATGATTGAGCTTCTAGCTGACACCAAAATGCCTGAGGATCTTTTAGCCAATAAATGTATTTTTGGATGTTAGCTGCCCAATAATAAAACATCAAATTGGGTAAAGACAGACCTCCACTGAGTCGGCACTTTTGTAATAATGGCTTGCGAATTTTGGGAGACTTACCTCTCCATATGAATGAGGAGATCATTTGATCAATAGATTTAAAAAAAGATTTGGGTAAGAACAAAGGAATGCACTGGAAAAGGTATAAAAATTTGGGTAAAACATTCATTTTAACTACATTAACCCTGCCCAATAGAGATACTGGCAAATTAGCCCATCTTTGAAAAGCTGACCTTACATGAGCCAGTAGAGGAGTGAAATTAGCAGCCCGTAGAGCCTTAGGTGAGCTAGTCACATTCACTCCCAGATACTTGAAACCAGTATAACTCAGGTGGAAGGGAAGGTCAGTCTGTCTGAGGCGCTGCGCAGCTTTGTTTATAGGCAAGCATTCACTCTTTTGAATGTTAAGTCTATATCCAGAGAAGAAACCAAAATCTTTTAGTATTTCCATAACATGTGCTAGGGAATTAGTCGGGTTTGTGAGATACAGAAGTAAATCATCTGCATACAAGGCCACCCTGTGTTCTATATTTCCACGAGTCACACCTTGGAACAAAGAGGAAGTCCTGAGGGCTATCGAAAGTGGCTCTATAGCTAAAGCAAAAAGTAAGGGGGAGAGAGGACAGCCTTGACGTGTGCCACGCGATAGAGGAAAAAAGTCAGATTTTATGTTATTGGTACAAACAGAAGCTAGGGGGGAAGTATACAAGAGACGAATCCAAGAAATAAATCTATTGCCAAAGCCAAATTTCTTCAGGACTGCAATGAGGTACTCCCACTCCACTCTATCAAATGCCTTTTCAGCATCCAATGAAATGACCACTTCAGGGAGAATACTATGATGTTTGGAGTACAATATATTAAAGAGGGTGTGAATATTAAAAAAGGAGTGTCTTCCTTTGATAAAACCTGTCTGCTCATCTGAAATAATAGATGGGAGGACTCCTTCTATGCGAGAAGCTAACAGCTTGGCCAGAATTTTCACATCCACGTTAAGAAGGCTTATGGGTCTGTAAGAAGTACAAAAAGTCGGATCCTTCCCTTCCTTAAGTAATAGTGAGATAGAGGCCTGTCTCAGTGTCATGGGGAGAGAACCTTGCTCTAATGATTCCTCAAAGACAGACAAGAGTAATGGGGCTAATTTGGGATAAAATTTCTTATAAATTGGGATTTACCCGATTGTAAGGATTTAATCGAAAATATGACCTCATCCAAATTAAGGGGGCATCAATTTCTACTGCTTTAACTGCCTCAACTGTGGGGATAACTAATCTGTCAAGAAACTGCTGCATATTTCCTGAGTTGGGAGGAAACTCTGAGGTGTAAAGACTGGTATAAAATGCCTTAAAGACAGATTTAATTTCAATTGGGTCAGACGTCAAAGTACCTGATGTATTTTTTATTTGCATAATGTGACGGGCAGCATTATGATGCCTTAGTTGATGAGCTAACAAACGAGAAGCTTTCTCCCCGTATTCATAATAGTTACCACGAGACTGTAATAACAGCTGCTCCACCTCACTTGTTGACATCAAGTCAAACTCAAGTTGCAAGTTAAGACGCTGCTTATATATTTCTGGAGAAGGCTTCAGGGCATACTGGTGATCAAGTTTAAGAATTTCTGTAGATAGGTCTTTTAGTCTGGATTTCTTAGATCTGAACAGATGAGATGCGTATGAGATAATCTGGCCTCTTAGATAAGCCTTAAGAGTCTCCCATAATAAGGAATTTGAGATGGTATCTGACCTATTCGTAATTAAAATGTCATCAATGGAAACAGAAATATATTCACAAAAGGCCGGGTCTGAGAGAAGCAAGGAATTGAGCCTCCAAGTGGGTCGAGCTGTATGGTAGGTGGACAAAGCGATGTCTATAGCCAAAGGCGCATGATCTGAGATAACAATTGGGAGATACTCAGAATTATGGATTTTTGAAATTAAAGAGTCATTAATAAAAAAATAGTCTATACGAGAATATGTGTGATGAACATGGGAAAAAAAAGAATATTCTCTGGCTTGTGGATTATGAAATCTCCATGGATCAATGTATCCATTTTGAGTCATAAAGTCTGAAAATGACTTTGACATGGCAGATCGGGCTTTTATGCTGGAGGCAGATCTATCGAGTACCGGATAAATAACACAGTTTAAACCCCCCCCAAAGATTAGAAGGTGTGTATTCAAATTGGGGATCATCCTCAAAAGGTTATTAGCAAATTGGGCGTTGTCAAAGTTTGGGGCATAAACATTCACCAAGACAATAGGATTGTGCAGGATAGTCCCTTCAATAATCAAAAATCTTCCATTTTTGTCTGTTATCGTCTCGGAGAGCGAGAACTGTATTTTATTACTAATTAAGATTGAAACACCTCTTGCTCGGGAATCAAAGCTGGAATGAAAGACGTGACCTATCCATGGCGTTTTAAGTCTTTTCTGATCCTTAATACGCAAATGAGTCTCCTGAAGAAAAATAACATCTGCTTTGAGACACTTTAAATGAGTGAGAACTCTAGATCTCTTTGACTGGACCATTCATGCCCTTCACATTCCAGGACAGAAACCTAATCGGGCTCCCCATAATGTTACTGTCAACCATATTGGTTTTTTCGAAGCGACGTTACTGTACAGGTATAGTACTGAATTGGAAGGAAAGAATAGAGCAAACATTGCAACACATTAAGCACTGACACTGTGAAGGAAATGACACACTGCAATCTAAATAAACCCAAGTAAATGAAAAGAAGCAAAGGAAAACAAACGAAAACACATAAACACGGGCCTGAACCCCCCACCACTCACCTTCTTAGTCCCCTTCCCCAAATGAAGAAGACAGCAGCATAATCCAAACATCTAGAACCTCCTATCTCGGACTCCCACCACACTATCCACATAACATTATAAAAAAGAAAAGAAAAAGTAACCTCACCCGGTAAGATGAACATACCAGTCTAGAGAATAAAACAAACACCTCAAAACCAGCAGAATGTCCTCAATGATTAATTAAAACCAATAATTCAGTGTCACAAAGAATGAGCCCTGCAACCGTGCAGATAAAGGATCATTGAGGTGAAAAATAATTACTTGTCTCTGCACAAATCTTGCACAAATTTGTCGGCGTCTGACGCAGATTGCAGCCATTTTCTCTCTCCGGTCGGCAGAATGATGCGCAGTTTAGCTGGATAAAGAAGCGCAGGCCGGTATCCCCTCTTGTAGAGCTCTGCCATGGCCTCCTTGAACCTTGCGCACTGCCTTACCACTTCAGGGGTGTAGTCCTCGTAAAACCGAATCTTATGGCCGTTATAGACCAGGTCATCTCTCTTACGTGCCTAGCGAATCACCAGATCCTTTATTTGGTAGCGATGAAAACGAAGGATAACCGGCCGGGTTTCCCCCCCGGCGGCCGGCTTGGGAGCTAGGCTCCGTGTGCCTTGTCCAGCTCCGGGCGAAGTAAGCACCTGCGATCCAAGGACATCGAAAAGGAGTTGAGAGAAAAAAGTAGTAGGGCGTGGGCCCTCAGTAGCTTCAGGTAAACCCACAATCCGAATATTATTGCGTCTGCTGCGCCCTTCTAGATCTGCCATCTTGGATTTTAACCACTCGTTATCTTTTTGGAGCGCAGAGCATTCCGCCTTGATCTGGTCTAAACGTTGATCAAAATCGGTATGAGCAAGCTCGAGAGAACTAATACGCAGACTATGGTCGTGTACTGCAGATTGTACACTGTCCAGTTTAGACGATACGTTCTCAAAAAAAGGCCTAAAGTCCGCAGACAGCGCAGCTCTGTGATCTTCTAGCAAAAGGCTATTCTGCGCCATAGTTGCAGGAGCCGACGCCAGTGACTTTTCTTGGTCTTGTTCGGATTTATCCTTCGATTTAGGCCTTCTACAGCTGGATTCAAAGTAATACACGTAAAAGTTCCTAAATCTGGGTTTCAGAGCAAAAAGTGTGAGGTTTGTAAGATAAATATAGTACAGTGTACCAGTGCAAGCCGAATACACGTCTACTCAGTAGACCACATCCCGGAAGTCTCCTGCTCCTGTGTTTTTAATGGTCTGCCACTGAAATATACTTATTGTAATAAATAGACTTATTGTAATAAATTATAAAGTGAGAACATAAAATTTTATTGTTTGCTTAAAATATGTTTAAAATTTTATAATTTGTTGTATTTTTCTTCCTAGTATGAATGAATGTTACTTTGGAAAGACTGAAGTTTCATAGTTTATTTGGAGAAAGTCAATGTGGATATTACTTTCTATTGATAACTTTGGGTATTTGTGTGAGGTTTTTCAGTAAACTAATAATTTATTTTTTGAAAACATTTTGTAAACTTCATCCACCTTCCTTATTGAAATCATAGGCTTTTAAAATAAACTAATCTTCTTAATTGAATTCACAGAACCTGGCTCAGTCACTTCTCCTACTGATAACAATGTGACAACAGCATTTATATTTTTTGCTTGTTTGCACCACTAGGTGGAAATGTCAGTTAGAGTCAATTTTTCAAACAGTGGGCAAAGTAAACAACTTGTTAACAAAACACATGCATTGATGTGACAGACCTGAACTCTGCAACATCTGACTTATTCATTCGTTTAGTAGCTGCTGGAGATTATCTAACAGAGATTCTGCCACCATCACGGCATTTGCAATTTAGTGAATATCATGTGTTGACATTATGTAGGAGTGTGTTGTGTATTTTGGAATTGAGCAAAGTGGAAGTGTAGTATATTGTAGAGTAACTTTATTTGGTATGTGCAAACCATCAGTGAACTTGCAATTATTTCACTAATTTGCCTATAATACTTTTTGATAAAAGGATTTTGAAGATACTTTTGTAACATTTTAATGACAAAAATGACATTCTATCTATCTATCTATCTATCTATCTATCTATCTATCTATCTATCTATCTATCTATCTATCTATCAACTTCAGTCTGTGTGTACTGCCAATTGCAGTGATTCTGTGTTGCTTCAATATGACTCAGCACCAGTTGTTGTTAAGGTAAGGACACTTTATTGCGAATCTTATGTTTTTTATTGTATTCTCACTGATTCAACAGGTTATTGTTGCCATTGTTTGGTGGAAAAAACATGTCTTATTTAAGTCATAAAATTTGAAAATAATATTTTATTTATTATTTTAATTTCCAGAGCCTGGCCCAGTTCCTTCACCTACTGTTACCAGTGTGACAACAACTTCTATATTTCTGTGCTGGGTTGCACCACTTGGAGGAAATGTTTCCTATGGAGTTAATTTCTCAAACAGTGGACAAGCGCAGCAACTTGTAACCAATCGCACTTGCATTAATGTCACCAACCTGAACTCTGCAACATCCTATTCATTCACTGTTTTTGCTGTTGCTGGAGATAATACAACAGTCAGTGATTCTGCAACCATCACAGCATTTACAAGTGAGTGAATATAATTTGTCTACATGATTTTGAATTAATGCTTTGGAATTTGTTCTGTTTACTAGCAGATACCACTCTCAGATGATGCTTTTGGCATTGTAGAAATGAGAAAAGTGGAAGTGTATGATTTTTTTCTTGCTATGAACAGACCAGCATTGGAAACGACTGTTATTTGATTTATTTCCCTTTAGTTGTTATGAATAACTGCCTTAGTTTTTTGTAGGTTTTCCTGTAAAATTTTCAATTACTGTGCACCAGATAGATATGACATTACTTTTTTATTTAATATTAAATTAAGTAAGTGGAAAATAATGACTGTTTTGCCACAATGCCATATGAGTTTTGTTACAGGCGCCATTTTTGGAGAGATCACGTCAGTCGTTGAGTCACACAGGAATTTGCAACTTGTGATGTCACCAGGGCGACCACATAATGTGCACATTCTTTACGTTTCAGAGTTTTGGATACAAACTTTGTGTTGTGCCAATCTATGTACCCATCTATCCAAAAGACTTCCTTGTGTTCAAATTACTTAGTTTTTTTGACATTTGATATCACCTTACATTTTGAAATTGACAAATGATCTGTTCACTTTCTGTTGTAACAACCCCTCCATAAACTACTCTCTATGTTATGATCACTTAATCTCTTTCATTAAAAATATTGCTCACTCGTTCTGAGCCAGTACACAATCTCAGGTTACAGAAAATGTGCGATTCTCTGATGTAATTTTTATTTACTGAAACAGAGGTAATTGATTCAGAGTAACATAATCTGAAATATCAAGTGGCTGTAATGATTTCTGATCTATGCAATAGAATATTTGACGTAATAATATGTCTGTCCAGAAATATAATAGGGTTTGAAGAAGCACAGTTTTAGGGAACTAAGTAGAGAAGGGAAGCCCTTTTAATTGTGACAATGTGGCTTTAAATAAGCAATCTTTATTTGGAATGTATTTATGGTAGAAATCTATCTATCTATCTATCTATCTATCTATCTATCTATCTATCTATCTATCTATCTATCTATCTGCCATCATTAATTGCTTCAACAGCTGTAGGAAATTTTATTACTGTTTTCCCCCGAAAATAAGACCTACTCCGAAAATAAGCCCTAGCATGATTTTCAGGCTGCTCTGTATTATAAGCCCTGGTCAAGATCGTCAGCTGAAAAGTAAGGCGCCTAAGGCCAGGTTTATACTTCACGCGATGCTACATGTGTGCTCAAAACATCCATTAAATTCCGAGGACACCTTACTACAATATCTCTGAAAAGGATGTTTTATGATTATATCCATCAATTCGGAGATGCACCGATTGCAGCAGAATCTGCGCAAGACAGAAACAAAATCCCTGGACGGGGCATCAGCTCATCGCAAGGTGAACACAAACACAGAAATACACTAACGTCATCGTAGCTTTACCAAATCTCCAAACCTTCATGTCTTTAGATGGAGAACTGAGCACAATGTGCAAACCCAAGAGGAAAAACATGCAAACTCCAGGCAGGGATCACAAGGGATGTGACTCCCTGCGAGACAGCAGCGCTACCGCTCTACCACTGTGCCACCCCATATGTGTAACTATTAACAGTATTTATTATTTAAACAAAGTTAACGACTTATCTGTAAAATGTAACCTACATACTTTAATGCATTTAATCATGAAATTGATATCAAGTATAAATCTAAGAATTTTAAATGTGCAGAGAGCTGGAATATCATAAATTTAATATGTTCTGTGTGACGATCAGTTGCTGTTTGCCGCTGCTGTCAGGTCAGGAGGAAGCCCCAGAAGTGTGTAGCGATTTAACAGCTGGGTCGTTTTTAAGATGACGTTTATGACGGGTCTCCATTAATGATAAAGTAAACTACGAGATGTGACGGATGGCCAGGGCCCATGCCTGGATGGGACACCTCTGCAGCATATGTTCCAGGGGAGTAAGCATGGGAAAGCCAATTTCTCCCCCTAGACGCTAGATGGCAGCCTCCCTGGGTTGCAGGGGTGCCTCTGACTCCCGCAGGGCTTCATGGGTCGTTGGAGTTTGGTGCAGCCCTGTTGGGTTCTGCAGGCACCGCCAGGGGGTGCTGCAGCAGAAGCTGCATGCCCCTTCTGGGCACTAGTTTCGCCACACCCGGAAGTGCAGCCGGATGTCGGCAATTAAGCACCTGGAGCACTTCTGTGTGCCTAATAAATGGAGCCAGCAACCACCACTCATTCGCTAGAATTGGGAGGAGGAGGATGAGGTTGCCTGGGAGGAGTGGTGGAGGAAGAAAAGAGTGCTTTGTGTTTTGTTTTATTTGGAATATTTGTGCTTGAGACTGTGTTGTGCCTGTGGGGATTACAGGGAAGATGTGCCCAACAGGTGAAGAAAAATAAATAGTTTATTTATTTTACGTGTGCCTCCGTGTCCAGTCTGTTTCGGATCGGGCAACTATATAACGCCTTTTCACAAAGATTAAAGTGGACATTTTGAGTTTAAAGTCGAAATTTCCACTCTAATTACATAATATACATTTTCATTATCTTCTTATTTTTATTTCTCTTTGGCCCAAATATGCTGCAGTACATTTTTATGGTATTGTGAAGGTGCAAAAAAAAAGATGCTACAGAAGCTGGTATGTGAGACTTTTAAAATGTATCATGTCTACTTTAGGGAATATGCGACGCTTGAATATAAAAGCAACATGAATACATTTGTATGTCAGCATTTTGCTTCACCACATCGAGCCATTCTTCAAACATCGAAGCGCGTACATCAATCCTGGAGGATCCTGAAAGTAGCTGGAGTAGCAAGAAATTCAGGCTGGAATTCAGGGTTTTAATGTGGACAATATTCGAGAAGAAGATGACATGACTGTATTTGGATAAATGTACATGGTTGTACATGAATAAGTATAGGATATCCCCTGGAAACAAGCCTTAGTGCCTCTTTTAGATCAAAAATGAATATAAGACTCGGTCTTATTTTCGGGAAAACACGGTAGCTCCTCTCTCCTTTGTTAGCTAGAAAATTAAAAATTAACTGTCATCTTTACTTCCTGTGTACTGCCAATTGCAGAGAACCAATTGGTGGGGGTTAATGGAATTTGTCACAGCACCAGTTGTTATTAAGGTCAGGGAACTACATTAAGAATCTGTTATGTTTTTTGTTGTATACTGACTGATTCCACAGGTAAGTCATACTATTTTAAAAATAATATTTTATTTATTATTTCAATTTCCAGAGCCTGGCCCAGTTATTTCACCTACTGTTACCAATGTGACAACAACTTCAATATTTCTCTGCTGGGTTGCACCACTTGGAGGAAATGTTTCTTATGGAGTAAATTTTTCAAACAGTGGACACACCCAACAACTTCTAACCAATCAAACTTGCATTAATGTGACCAACCTGATCTCTGCAACATCCTATTCATTCACTATTTTTGCTGTTGCTGGAGATAATACAACAATTAGTGATTCCTCAACCATCACAGCATTTACAAGTGAGTGAATATAATTTGTCTACATGAATTTGAAGTAATGTTTTCTAATTTGTTCTGTTTAGTAGCAGATACCACTTTCAGATGATGCTTTTGGCATTTTAGAATTGAGTAAAGTGGAAGTCTACTGTATTGTTGTTTTACTTCCCATGGGTAAAGCAGCATTGGGAACTCCTGTTATTTGATTCATTTCCATTTAGTTGTTATTCAAAACTGCAATCATTTTTATTTATATTTTCCTGGAAAAAAATAATATGCATTAGTGTACAGTTTTAAATGTCATGGAATCCAAATCTGACAAACCTTTTTTTTACAGCAAATTTAAAAAGTATGAAATAATTACTAGAACAATTAGAACAATTAGAACAATCTAGACGAGAACAGGCCATTCAGCCCAACAAAGCTCGCCAGTCCTATCCACTTGCTTCCTCCAAGAAAACATCAAGTCGAGTTTTGAAAGTCCCTAACATCTTACTGTCTACCACACTACTTGGTAACTTATTCCAAGTGTCTATCGTTCTTTGTGTAAAGAAAAACTTCCTAATGTTTGTGCGAAATTTACCCTTAACAAGTTTCCAACTGTGTCCCCGTGTTCTTGATGAGCTCATTTTAAAATACAAGTCTCGATCCACTGTACTAATTCCCTTCATAATTTTAAACACTTCAATCATGTCACCTCTTAATCTTCTTTTGCTTAAACTGTAAAGGCCCAGCTCTTTTAATCTTTCCTCATAATTCAACCCCTGTAGACCTGGAATCAGCCTAGTCGCTCTTCTCTGGACCTTTTCTAGTGCTGCTATGTCCTTTTGTAGCCTGGAGACCAAAACTGCACACAGTACTCAAGATGAGGCCTCACCAGTGCATTATAAAGGTTGAGCATAACCTCCTTGGACTTGTACTCCACAGATCGTGCTATATAACCTAACATTCTGTTAGCCTTCTTAATGGCTTCTGAACACTGTTTGGAAGTTGATAGCTTGGAGTCCACTATGACTCCTAAATCCTTCTCATAAGGTGTACTCTCGATTTTTCGACCGCCCATTGTGTATTCAAACCTAATATTTTTACTTCCTATGTGTAATACTTTACATTTACTGACATTAAATTTCATCTGCCACAGATCTGCCCAAGCCTGTATGCTATCCAAGTCGTCCTGTAATGATATAACGGATTCCAAATTATCTGCTAATCCACCTATCTTGGTATCATCTGCAAACTTAACCAGCTTGTTACTTATATTCCTATCTAAATCATTTATATATATTAAAAATAGCAGCGGCCCTAGCACTGACCCCTGTGGAACACCACTCTTAACATCAGCCAGTTCTGATGAGGTTCCTCGCACCATCACCCTCTGCTTCCTGTGTCTGAGCCAATTCTGCACCCATCTAAAAACATCACCCTGAATTCCCACTTCTTTTAACTTGATGCCCAACCTCTCATGTGGCACCTTATCAAATGCTTTCTGAAAGTCCAGATAAATAATATCATAAGCTCCACTTTGATCGTATCCTTTTGTTGCCTCCTCATAGAATTCCAACATGTTAGTAAAACACGACCTCCCCCTTCTGAACCCATTCAGAATAACTCCTGTCCTTGTCATGTGTTGCTCAATCTTATCCTTAATAATTCCTTCCATTAATTTTCCTGTGATGCTTGTTGCTTACTGGCCTATAGTTGCTTGGATCTGCCCTGTCACCCTTTTTATATAATGGGATGATATTTGCCATTTTCCAGTCCTTTGGAATCTCTCCAGTGCACAGTGACTTCCTAAAAATACGTGTCAAGGGTTTATATATGTACTCACTAGCCTCCTTAAGAACACGAGGATAAATATTATCTGGGCCTGGTGATTTGTTTGATTTCATCTTATTTAATCTGAGCAGCACTTCTCCCTCTACAATTTCCAAATCCCTCAGTACCTCCTTAGTAGTTGTGTTTACCTCTGGCAGGTTATCCACTTGCTCACTTGTAAACACCTCAGAAAAATGTAAGTTTAGGGCATCTGCTATTTCATTGTCTGTATCTTTTAATTCCCCTTTACTATTCCTGATGAACTTGACCTCCTCCTTAACTGTTCTTTTACTACTAAAATACTGAAAGAATCTCTTGGGGTCTTCTTTCGCCTTATCTGCTATATTCCTCTCCAACTGTCTTTTAGCCTCTCTGATATCCTTCTTAATGGTTGCCCTCATGTTCTCATACGCGCTACGGTTCTCTTTGCAGTCATTAGTCTTATATGCCTTATACAGCAGTTTTTTTTTTTACTATTTACTATTTTGCCATAATGTCATATTAATTTTGTTACAAACACTACCAATTTTGGTTGATCACGACAGCCATTGACATAGCAATGTCTTCCGGTATCACAAAGGAATTTGCAACTTCTGATGTCACCAGGGTGACCACATAATGCGCACATTCTTGAAGTTTCAGAGTTTTGGATACAAACTTTGTGTTGTGCCAATCTAATATTTCTTAAAAAGACTTGCTGGTGTTCAAATTACTTTGTATCTTGTGACATTTGATATTACCTTACTTTTTGAAATTGACAAATAATCTGTTCACTTTCTGTGGTAACAACCCCTCCATAAACTACCCTCCATGTTATGATTGCTTAATCCCTTTCATTCAAAATATTGTTCTGTTGTTCTGAGCCAGTAGACAATCTCAGGTTACAAAAAATGTGTGATTCTATGACAGAATTTTTATTTACTGAAATAGAGGTACAGTGGAACCTCGGGTCACGAACATCTCGGACCACATACAAATCGGGTTACGACCAAAAAGTTTGCCAAACTTTTGCATCTATTCACAACCACACACTCGGGTGACGAACAAGCCAGTTTCCCTTACAGTTTGTATGCACCGATGATTTCCGCACGTGTTCAGTCTCTCCCTGTGCATTCCCTGTGCAGCAAGCTAATGACAGAGAGCGCGAGAGAAAGAGCGAGAGAGCGAGAGAGAAAGAGCACATGAGAGAGAGCGAGCTTGCCGCGTAAGGCCGAGAAGGCAATTAAAGAATGTACCAGGCTTGTTTTTCAAGAGACTGATTTAAGCATTCTCTGTTCAAGGTTTTCTCAGTGCTATTCAATGTTTTTACATTTTGTTTGCTATTACACTGTGCATTCTATAGTATAATTAACTATTTTTGTGCTTAAAAAATGTTTAAAAAAAAATATTTACATACAGCTTCTACGGTCCGGAACGGATTAAATGTATTTACATACAATCCTATGGGGGAAATGACTTCGGGCCATGACCAAATCGGGTTGCGACCAGAGTTTTGGAATGAACTACGGTCATGACCCGAGGTTCCACTGTAATTGATTCAGAGTAACATAGTCTGAAATTTTAAGTGGCTGAAATGATTTCTGATCTATGCTATCGAATATTTGACATAATAATATCTCTGTCCAGAAATATAATAGGATTTAAAGAAGCACAGTTTTAGGGAACTAAGCAGAGAACGTAAGCCCTTTTAATTTTGGCACTGTGGCCTTGAATAAGCAATCTTTATTTGGCATGTATTTATGGTAGATATCTATCTATCTATCTATCTACTGTATCTAGAAGAAACATATCTTATTAAAGTCATAACAATAGAAAATAAAATATAATTTTTTATTTGAATTTACAGAGCCTGGCCCAGTTACTTCACTTACTTTTACCAATGTGACAACAACTTCTGTATTTCTGTGCTGGGTTGCACCACTTGGAGGAAATGTTTCCTATGGAGTTAATTTTTCAATCAGTGGACAAACGCAGCAACTTGTAACCAATCACACTTGCATTAATGTCACCAACCTGAACTCTGCAACATCCTATTCATTTACTGTTTTTGCTGTTGCTGGAGATAATACAACAGTTAGCGATTCTACAGCCATCACAGCATTTACAAGTGAGTGAATATAATGTGTTGACATCATGGTAAAGTAATTTTTTGGAATTGGGTCTGTGTACTAGCAGGTTTTGCGTATAGAAGATGCTTTTTGGGTTTTTGAATTGAACAACACCTAAATCTACTGTAAGCTAGGTTTACTTACTGTGCCCGTTCATAATTGGGTTATTTAATTATTTCATTTGTTATGCTTTTGAGAACAGAATTTTGAATTTACATTTGTGAACCGTTGCAATTCCTTTTTTCAGGTACCATAATACTGTGTAATCCAAAGTTATTTGCCTTCTTTTCCCTATGAAAGTGAAATGAGTAAAAGTTGTCCATGAGCATCATTTTCTTGTT
Organism: Polypterus senegalus; assembly: GCF_016835505.1. NCBI lineage: Eukaryota > Metazoa > Chordata > Cladistia > Polypteriformes > Polypteridae > Polypterus > Polypterus senegalus. The sequence continues at coordinate 318,386,647 of NC_053154.1, forward strand.
TCAAAGTGCTTTTGCTCCTTTTCCTCAAATGTAATATTTTTTCATTTTCAACAAACTTTTGTGTTATATGTTTGTTTTTCATTTAAGAATTAATTTTTTTCCCCATAGCTTTCACTAAAAGAGTTTAATGCATTTTTTGTTTCCTTAATGCATGTTATCTTATTTCCAGTAATCGTTTTTCAATGTTGGTCACTACCTGGATGGAAAAATTCCAACAGTTTAATTTCATCTTTAATTTGCACGTTTTCAACACTTTTTACATCGTCATTAGAAGCTTTCTCTGACCCTTATAGAACAGATTCAGTTTGTCTTCTGTGCGTTTTTTAGTAAGATTTTTTTCTTAATGATTCAGTTTGTGAGGCTTGAAGATTCAAATGTTTCTGTGTTTTTAATGGTCTGCCACTGAAATAGACTTATTTTAATAAATTATAAAGTGAGAACATAAAATTTTATAGTTTGCTTAAAATATGTTTAAAATTTTATAATTTGTTGTATTTTTCTTCCTAGTATGAATGAATGTTACTTTGGAAAGACTGAAGTTTCATAGTTTATTTGGAGAAAGTCAATGTGGATATTACTTTCTATTGATAACTTTGGGTCTTTGTCTGAGGTTTTTCAGTAAACTAATAATTTCTTTTTTGAAAACATTTTGTAAACTTCATCCACCTTCCTTATTGAAATCATAGGCTTTTAAAATAAACTAATCTTCTTAATTGAATTCACAGAACCTGGCTCAGTCACTTCTCCTACTGATAACAATGTGACAACAGCATCCATGTTTTTTGCTCGTTTGCACCACTAGGTGGAAATGTCAGTTAGAGTCAATTTTTCAAACAGTGGGCAAAGCAAACAACTTGTTAACAAAACACATGCATTGATGTGACAGACCTGAACTCTGCAACATCTTACTTATTCATTTGTTTAGTAGCTGCTGGAGATTATCTAACAGAGATTCTGCCACCATCACGACATTTGCAATTTAGTGAATATCATGTGTTGACATTATGTAGGAGTGTGTTGTGTATTTTGGAATTGAGCAAAGTGGAAGTGTAGTATATTGTAGAGTAACTTTATTTGGCATGTGCAAACCATCAGTGAACTTGCAATTATTTCACTAATTTGCCTGTAATATTTTTTGATAAAAGGATTTTGAAGATACTTTTGTAATATTGTAATGACAAAAATGACTGTCTTTTTATATGTGTGACGCTATAGATGAAGGTTTTGAGAGCAATAAGAGAGAATGCGGTGCATCAGTGTCACTTTCTTTTTTCAGATTAATTTTGTTCCTTTTTCTAAAATAAGATGTTTATTTTTCTTTTGATGTTTTGCATCAGATTTCTATCTTTTAGATCAAGAATTAATTCATTCTTTAACACATTTTATTTAAAAGACACTGGTGTGTTATTTCTGTCCTAAATGCATATCATTTTATTTCAAGTATTCATTTTTTAATGTGTGGTTTACTATTTGAATTTAAGAATTCTGAGAATGAATATTATTTAGATATGTTTTCACACCTTTCATTGTTGTTAAGAAAGCTTTTATTGATCATTATCGAACCGGACTGCATTTCCTATAAGCATTGTAGTACTAAGAACATTGTAATCCTGAACAGTGGCACTCCACACATGCTGATTGATGGCAATAATATTACATGTGTTGCAAAGATCGTGATGTGGGGGTGTGTGTATAACAGTTAGTGAGGGATAGGATCCATGGATAGAATGCCATTCTTTCACTTAGCACACACACTTCACCAATTTAGACACGCTAATCAACCTCTCCTGCATATCTTTGGGATGTGGTTAGCTCTGTGGCCTCATTATTCCATATTTTCTGTGTAGAGTTTGCTGTGGGTTTTAGTTGTTGTCATCATTTAAAAATCTTACTAGCTATCGTGACTGGTGACTTAAACTGGCTAAAGTATATTTTTAATATACCATAATATAATTGAACAGATATGCTGTACCTATGTACAGGAGGCCATAGGGCATTGGATTCAACAATTAAGGCAAAAATCCAGAATTCAGAAAAAAATCAGTAAAATTTCAAAATAGTTCCAGAAGAAATATACAGAAGCGTATTAAGGCCACGGAGAAGAAGAAAAAAATATGGACACAGTGAAGAAACAAAAAGTGTATATTGATAATAAATTCGACAGGCTGGTTTTATTCTCGACATTTCCACTTTAATCTCGGCTCTTACATCTAATGTACTAGTTTAGTTATGACAAGGTTTGACAAATTCCTGTAAATTAAAGATTGATTTTAAGATAAAGTTTCCGATGTTCTACTTTCATTACAAAATAAACTACGAGAATAAAGTCAGCATGTTGGATTTAACTTCAACATAAGCGTCGACATTAAAGTGGAAATGGCGAGAATAAAGCCATAGTAGTAGTAACCGGAGTGCTTAAGCACCTCGGTCTTGAGATGGTCATAGTCAGCAGCATCTTCTGCCAAGAGTTTGTAGAATGCTCTGTGGGCTTTGCCTTTGAGAAATGGGGCCAGGATATCACCCCATTCTTCTTCATTCAAAAATAACAAAATAAGTGTCCACATCGTCTGCATTAGTAAGAGGGGTCAGTACCTGGGACAGAGTCTGTCATTGGTCCTGACGGATAGTGAGACGTGATTTAATATGGGCTTCTGACTCCTCTAATCATAGCTGTAGACAATGCAGCTCAGCGCCCATGTTAGTGAGAACAATATTCAGGTCCTGCTTGTCTGCCATATCAAGACTGGATACTGCCGACTATGCCAACTATAGAAAGACAAGGATAAATATGAAGGTTTGGGGAGATCCGCTCCATGAATTACAACTTTTGCTACAAAGAAAATTGCGATCTTTAGTGTAAAGTCACCTCATAGGACTGTGTCCAAGACAAGACTACTACAGGAAAGAAGAGCTGGTTTGTTTATAGTGCTGGTGGGAATGGAAGAGGTGAACCATATAAAGAGAAGGAAATGACATCATCAGGGTGTGCTATGTACTTGGAAGGAAGTGGGTTAGGTGTTTTTTTTTGTTCCTGCAAGGAAGGATAAACAGCATTAGTGTACATGAATAGCTACGTATTTCAGTGGTTCAGAATTGACTAGACCCTGTTGCTGCCTCCCAGCATGGGTGTGTGACACTTCTATCTGTCTGTCTGTCTGTGTTCCTGCATTAAATACTTCAAAAGCCGTAGATAATTTTATTACCTCAGCTCTTCTACATCAGCTAAAAACGTACAAATTACCTCTCAACTTCAGTCTGTGTGTATGGCCATTTGCTGGGATCCAGTGTGTTGGGTGCTGCAATATGTCTCAGCACCACTTGTCATTAAGATAAGGACACAACATTATGAATCTTAAGTTTTTTGTAGTATACTCACTAATTTCACAGGTTATTGTGGGCATTGCCAGTTGTTGTTAAGGTAAGGACACTTTATTGCGAATCTTATGTTTTTATTTATAGTATTCTCACTGATTCACCAGGTTATTGTTGGCATTGTTTGGTGGAAAAAACATGTCTTATTTAAGTCATAAAATTTGAAAATAATATTTTATTTTTTATTTGAATTTCCAGAGCCTGGCCCAGTTACTTCACCTACTGTTACCAATGTGACAACAACTTCTATATTTCTGTGCTGGGTTGCACCACTTGGAGGAAATGTTTCTTATGGAGTTAATTTTTCAAACAGTGGACAAACGCAACAACTTCTAACCAATCAAACTTGCATTAATGTGACCAACCTGATCTCTGCAACATCCTATACATTCACTGTTTTTGCTGTTGCTGGAGATAATACAACAGTTAGCGATTCTACAACTATCGCAGGATTTACAAGTGAGTGAATATAATTTGTGTATGTGATTTTGAAAAGGTACCACTTTCAGATGATGCTTTTGTCATTTTAGAATTGAGCAAAGTGGAAGTCTACTGTATGGTTGTTTACTTCCCATGGGTAAAGCGGCATTGGAGATGACTGTTATTTGATGTATTTCCCCTTAGTTGTTATATGCATTAGTGTACAGTTTTAAACATCATGGAATCTAAATATGAAAATCCTTTTTTATTTTACAGCAAATTTAAATAGTATGAAATGATTACTATTTTGCCATAATGCCATATTGATTTTGTTACAAACACTACCAATTTTGGTTGATCACGACAGCCATTGACATAAGCAATTTCTTCTCGCGTCACACAGGAATTTGCAACTTCTGATGTTACAATGGTGACCACATAATGTGCACATTTTTGATGTTTCAGAGTTTAGGATATAAACTTTTTTGTTGTGCCAATATGTCCATTCATCCATCTAAAAGTCTTCCTGGTGTTCAAATGACTTTGTTTTTTTTTGACATTTGATATCACCTTATATTTTGAAATTGACAAATAATCTGTTCACTTTCTGTTGTAACAAGCCCTCCATAAACTACCATCTATGTTATGATCGCTAAATCCCTTTCTTTAAAAATACTGTTCTGCCGTTCTGAGAAAGTATACAATCTCAGATGCAATATGCAATAAAATATTTGACATAATTTGACTTAATTTTGGCAATGTGGCTTTGAATTAGCAATCTTTATTTGGAATGTATTTATGGTGGAAATCTATCTATCTATCTATCTATCTATCTATCTATCTATCTATCTATCTATAAGAAACATGTCTTTTTTAAGTCATAAAATTTGAAAATAATATTTTATGTTATATTTGAATTTACAGAGCCTGGCCCAGTTACTTCACCTACTGTTACCAATGTGACAACAACTTCTATATTTTTCTGCTGGGTTGCACCACTTGGAGGAAATGTTTCCTATGGAGTTAATTTTTCAAACAGTGGACAAACGCAGCAACTTGTAACCAAACGCACTTGCATTAATGTCACCAACCTGAACTCTGCAACATCCTATTACTTCACTGTCTTTGCTGTTGCTGGAGATAATACAACAGTTAGTGATCCTACAACCATCACAGCATTTACAAGTGAGTGAATATAATGTGTTAACATCATGGTAAAGTAATTTTTTGGAATTGGGTCTGTGTACTAGCAGGTTTTGCGTATAGAAGGTGCTTTTTGGATTTTTGAATTGAACAACACCTAAATCTACTTTTAGGTAGGTTTACTTACCATGCCAGTTCATAATTAGTTTATTTATTTATTTCATCTGTCATGCTTTTGAGAAACACATTTTGAGGAGACATTTGTGAAGCTTTGATATTCCTTTTTTCAGGTACCACAATACTATCTAATCCAAAGTTATTTGCCTTCTTTTCCCCCCAGTGCCCTTGAAATAAAAATAAATGGCTTTGGAAATGTAAAATTCTGTGGAGGATTGTTATGAAAGTTAAATGAGTACAAGTTGTCCTTGAGTGTCTTTTTCTTGTTTCAAAGTGCTTTTGCTCATTTTCCTCAAAAGTGATATTTTTTTCCTTTTCATTAAAGTTTTATGTTATATTTTTATTTTTTCATTTAAGAGTTTTTTTTTCCCCAATAACTTTCACTAATAGAGCTTGATGTATTTTTTGTTTCCTTAATGCATGTTATCTTATTTCCAGTAATTGTTTTTGAATGTTGTTCAATATGTGGATAGAAAAATTTTATTTAAATTTAAATTTAATATCATCTTTAATGTGAGCGTTTTAACACTTTGTACATCGTCATTAGAAAGCTTTTTCTGACCCTTATAGAACAGATTTAGTTTGTCTTCTGAACCTTTCATAGTAAGATTTATTTCTTAATGATTCAGTTTGTTAGTCTTGACGATTCAAATGTTCCTGTGTTTTTAATGATCTGCCAGTGAAATGGTCTTATTGGAATAAATTGTAAAGCGAGAAACTAAAATTTCATAGTTTTCTTCAAAATAGTTTTAAAATTTTATAATGAGATGTATTTTTCTTCCTAGTATGAATGAATGTTACTTTGGAAAGACTGAAGTTTCATAGTTTGCTTGGAGAAAGTAAATGTGGAAATTGCTTTCCATTGATAACTTTGGGTATTTGGCTGAGATTTTTGAGTAAATTAATAATTTCTTTTTTGAAAACATTTTGTAAACTTCATCCACCTTCCATATTGAAATCATAGGCTTTTAAAATAATCTAATCTTCTTATTTGAATTTACAGAACCTGGCTCAGTCACTTCTCCTACTGATAACAATGTGACAACAGCATCCATGTTTTTTGCTTGTTTGCACCACTAGGTATAAATGTCAGTTACAGAGTCAATTTTTCAAAAACTGGGCAAAGCAAACAACTTTTTAACAAAACACATGTATTGATGCGACAGACCTGAACTCTGCAACATCCTAATCATTCATTGTTTTAGCAGTTGCTGGAAATTATCTACCAGTTAGCGATTCTGCCACCATCATGGCATTTACAAGTTCGTGAATATGATGTGTTGACATTATGTAGGAGTAAAGTTTGGGTCTGACTGCCAGGATTGGGTCTGTGTAACAGCAGCTATCTCTTTCAGAAAGTGTGTTGTGTATTTTGGAATTGAGCAAAGTGGAAGTGTAGTATATTGTAGAGTAACTTTAATTGGTATACACAAACCGTCAGTGGACTTACAATTATTTGACTAATTTGCCTGTAATACTTTTTGATAAAAGGATTTTGAAGATACTTTTGTAACATTTTAATGACAAAAATGACATTCTATCTATCTATCTATCTATCTATCTATCTATCTATCTATCTATCTATCTATCTATCTATCTATCTATCTGTGTGTACTGCCAATTGCAGTGATTCTGTGTTGCTTCAATATGACTCAGCACCAGTTGTTGTTAAGGTAAGGACACTTTATTGCGAATCTTATGTTTTTTATTGTATTCTCACTGATTCACCAGGTTATTGTTGGCATTGTTTGGTGGAAAAAACATGTCTTATTTAAGTCATAAAATTTGAAAATAATATTTTATTTTTTATTCGAATTTCCAGAGCCTGGCCCAGTTACTTCACCTACTGTTACCAATGTGACAACAACTTCTATATTTCTCTGCTGGGTTGCACCACTTGGAGGAAATGTTTCCTATGGAGTTAATTTTTCAAACAGTGGACAAACGCAGCAACTTGTAACCAATCACACTTGCATTAATGTCACCAACCTGAACTCTGCAACATCCTATTCATTCACTGTTTTTGCAGTTGCTGGAGATAATACAACAATTAGTGATTCTGTAACCATCACTGCATTTACAAGTGAGTGAATATAATTTGTCTATATGATTTTGAATTAATGCTTTGGAATTGGGTCTGTTTACTAGCAGGTACCACTCTCAGATGATGCGTTTGGCATTTTAGAATTGAGCAAAGTGGAAGTCTACTGTATGGTTGATTTTCTTCCCATGGATAAATTAGCATTGGAGATGGCTGTTATTTATTTTATTTCCCTTTAGCTGTTTTTCACAACTGCTTTAAGTTTTTTGTTTATTTTCCTGGAAAATTTTAAATTAATATGCTTTATTATACAATATTAAACATCATGGAATCTAAATATGACGATCCTTTGAGGCATCCGTTGACATGGCCATGTGAGTCACACAGGAATTTGCAACTTGTTATGTCAGCATGGCGACCACATAACGTGCAAATTCTTTACATTTCAGAGTTTTGGATACAAATATTGTGTTGTGCCAATCTAATTTTTCTTTAAAAGACTTCCTGGTGTTCAAATGACTTTGTTTTTCTTGACATTTGATATTGCTTTACATTTTGAAATTAACAAATAGTCTGTTCACTTTCTGTTGCAACAACCCCTCCATTAAGTACCCTCCATGTTTTGATCGCTTAATCCCTTTTATTAAAAATGTTGCAGACTCATTCTCAGCCAATACAAAAACTTAGGTTACAAAATGTGTGATTCTAAGGTGGATTTTTTATTTACTCAAATAGACGTTACTGATTCAGAGTAATATATTCTTAAATAGTAACTGGCTGAAATGACTTCTGATCATTGTAATTAAATATTTGACAAAGTAATATACTGTATGTGTCTGAAGATATAATATGGTTTAAAGAAACTCAGAGTTTTAGTGAACTAAGCAGAGAAGTGAAGCCCTTTAAGTACAGTATTGGGAATGTGGCTTTAAGGAAGGAATCTTTATTTGGAATTTATTTATCGTAGTGGTCTATCTAACTTTAGATTTACCGTAGTGCTACTTTGCACCCTTCTCTCTTTTTCCACATAAAATTACTAAATTTGTTTTTCAGAGTAGGATTTGCATTGTTTGCGTTTGTGTTAATCTGCTCTTCGACTTAATGACCATTTTTATTATCACCACGCTTATTTTAACTTCACCTGTTTGTTGTCTGGTACTAATCTTGAAAATCGATATTTAACCCACTTCCTATTATCCAAATGACTTGAAATTTTGCATACTTACTCACTTCTGACGACAATACATGAGTCAATAATCCGTTTCACTAATTGATCAATTAATCCATGTTAATTAAGAAATTAAGTTTTCATATGAAGAATAGTTCAAGATTGCACCAATAGATGGCACTAGTAACAGATAGAAACATTAAAGGAAGTGTTAAAATATTGATTCCGAAATTATACTAAAACAAAAGCAAAACTAAAAAGTTGAAAAAAAAATATATATATATATATATATATATAAATACTTTTTAAAAACCACGCTTATATTAAGTATTAATGGGTATTAAAAAGTAAAAAATAAGTCTCATACATCAATTAGCATTCAAAAAACATTTCTTAAAATCTTAGCAAATGCTCCCAAGTGCCATGAGCATGGGAAAAGTGCTGTATGAATAAAATGTACTGTATTATTATTATTAAGGTGGCAGTCTAACGTGTGACCCACTCATTCACAGATACTAGGGCCAATTATGAATTATAAATCAACTTAACCTGCCTGTATTTTTGTTAAAGGAGGGCAAATTTTCCACACAGGGAGAACATGCAGAGTTCACATGTATAACAGTTAGGTGTGGTAGTAAAACTCAGGTTGCTGGATCTGTAAAGCAGTAGCACCTCCCAGCAGGCACCATGCTGCCCAACTAATCAGCAAAAGCAATCCATCTGTTCATCCATGTATTCACTTTAAAAGGCCTCTTAGAACAGTTCAAGAGCAAAGCTGCAGGTGCCTACCCTTGCAGCATGGCAAGCAGTGCAGCAACCAAACCCAAATGGGATGCCTGTAAACACCAGGATGTATTCTCACACGCACACGCACACACACACACGCACACACACATTGGACAAGATCAGAGTTTCTGATTAATGTAATCTACACAGCTGTGTCACATGGTGACATGTCATTTTGTAACCCACTTAATCCAGACCAGGGTCTCATATAGAGCTGGAGTCTATCCCAGCTAGCATAGGACACAAGGCAGGAACAAGCCCTGGGCAGCGTGCCATTGCAGGGCAAACACACACCCAAACACACACAAGGCCTAGTTTAGCATCACCAGTTAACCTAACTTGCCTGTCTTTGCACAGTGGGTGGAAACTGCCGCACCTGGAGGACACCCACTCAGACAAGGGGAGAACATGCAAATGGCAAACCTGGTCACCTTACTGCGAGGCAGCAGCATTATAACTGTGCCAACATGCCACCCTGTGTCACATGATGCGACAGCAAAATTCCATAATGTTGTGAAAAATATACAAAGACATGGAGACAATGACAACTTTATTTCTTTTGCACACCTAATACTGTAGTACTAGGGTGTTGCACCGTATTAGCTAATATGGATGCAGTGAGAAGTCAAGCAAATGACCCCTTTTATTGGCTAACTCGAAAGATTATGATATGCAAGCTTTCTAGGCAACCCAGGCCCCTTCTTCAGGCAAGATGTAATCCACGTAAGAAGAAGGGGCCTGAGTTGCCTAGAAAGCTTGCATATCATAATCTTTCTAGTTAGCCAGTAAAAGGGGTCATTTGCTTGACTTCTCACAACACACCTAATACTGCAAGTTAAACTAAAGCCATTTATTACTCTACAGTTTATTCTCCACATTAACATTGTAAGAATTAAAATCATCTGATTATAATCACCATACTAAAGGCATTTGTTTCATGTTTATAAAAGTTTTGGCTTTGAAAAATTCTCTCCATGATGACTGCCATATTAGAAGGCCTCAGTATCAGGCATTTGTGTTTGCTATTAGTTTATTAAATGTAAATGGTCTTGCTAAGATGCAAATAATATTATTTAATTAATGCTATTTGTTGTTTATATAGTAAAATTATTTTATTTGCTAAAAATAAAATATAACATTAATGTAAATCATTGTTTTCCTATCATTTCTGTTTATAGAGTGTGTTTACTGTGCAGCCTTGACTTTGAGTCTAAATGATTGTGTCGCATATGCAGATCTGTTTGTTGTATTTCAGAAGGTTTATGATGTCATATTGTATTTAAATTCTCTAACATGAACAGTAGTGAAATAAGAATGCATAGTAACGTAAATTCTAACCCAAGGTTAAAGTGCAAAACTCAAATAAGCAACACATTTAAAAATCCTTACCATAATGTATATCAATAATAAGAGTAAAATAAATAAATTGTAATAATATGTAGCTAAGCATAATTATGATATTACTAGCAGTAACAGAAACCTGATGGGGATGAGCAGGACATGGAGGGGCAGACGTTTAATAGGAAGGACAGACAGAACTCAAAACGGGCCGGGCGGGTGTTGCTCTTTTTGTCAAACAGAATTTTAACTCAAGGCCTCTACATTTGGACGATGAGCCCACCTTAGTGAGGTCATCTGGATTTGTCTGGAAAACATTCGGGGATGAGGCCTTATTTTAGGAGTGTGTTATAGACAAATGCAGACAGCAAGTTTACACAAGGATTTTCTAGTCATGAAAGACTTTATATATCGTATAACGTAAATAGCAGAGCGCAGGACAGAAGTTTTTCAACGTAATCAGTGACTATTTAATAAGCCATCAGTGAGGGGGGAGCCTATCTGCAGTTTGTATTTTGTAATAATCAGGGTGGAATTGAGGGTGTGCATGTGATTGGACTAATGGGGTCAGGTGACCAGCATATCATACAATTCTCAGTGTTTTGGAAGAGCGAGGACAAACAGATGTGGCAGAGCATAAAAGGAGTAAACTGGAATAAGCTTTTAGGTGTGAAGACATAGACAAAAGAGCAGTGGAGCCACTTCAAAAACATTTACATAGGATGCAGGACAAGTTCATCCCAAAATCTGGAATTGAAAATAGCAGATATTCTCCTGTTTTAAAAAACAATCTTTGTGAAATATGGTCTGGGAGTGTCATCACTTCATGTGTAAATCACATCAAAAGATGCGTCTCAATTTAAACTGAAGAAAAATTCACCATTTTATCTAATGCATTATGAATAATTATTAGTGTATTTAGTGTAATTATTTTTGTCCAGCTTATTCCCTCCCACTTAGCATCAAAAGCACCAGAACTCGTCCATTCAGCAGTCACAGACAAGGCAGCCAGACGACACCTGCAGTCAGATGTGCCGTTCTAGTTTGAAGGAACACTTAAAATGACCGGCATGTCACAGAAATGTGGTACAAAAAGCCAAACAGACACATGGGGGACATGAAAATGTGACAGAGACAAACCTGCAACACAAACAACTGCAAACTTTCAGGATTAAATGGTCAAAGTGGGCCACTAACAGCCCATTAGAATGCTGGACCACAACAGTAGTGTTTGGTCAGTGGTCTGTGATATTCTTCTAGCGTTTCTGTCTTCTGATTATTGATTTTTCTAAAAAAAAAAAAAATCACATTGACTGGGAAGGCCGCGGCCTGTTGGGTTTCTTTTAAGTACAGTAACATGTAAAATTACCCAGGTGGTAGTGAGACCCACATCATGCCTGCTTCTACTCTCATAGGTGGCTTGATTCTTGGAGTCCAATGTCAGCTGGGCAACCCTGTGCAGTTCTGTCATTTAATCTACTGCGACTATGCTTTATAATACAACAAAAAAGATTAAAATGTATGATTTACTACTGAATGAACATGCAGCTACAATACAGGACTGAGTACAATTATACAACAGACCTTACTGACTATTGTGAGCAATAAAAAAAAACAAAACATTCAAACTTTAAATGAACAAACATCATATAGAGTACTGTACAGGCATACAGAATACATCATACAGAAATACAGTAGGAGGAAAAAAATAAATCAAATACATATTGTCGGTTATCAGAGCACTTTGATCTAATGCCATACTGGCTTAAGCTAAATATTTGATTAAATGTCATCATTTCAGGATGCAATCTATCTATCTATCTATTATATAGTGCCTTTCATATCTATCTATCTATCTATCTATCTATCTATAATATAGTGCCTTTCATATCTATCTATCTATCTATCTATCTATCTATAATATAGTGCCTTTCATATCTATCTATCTATCTGTCTGTCTAGAAGAAAAATGTCTTATTTAAGTCATAAAATTTGAAAATAATATTTTATTTTTTATTTGAATTTCCAGGTCCTGGCCCAGTTATTTCACCTACTGTTACCAGTGTGACAACATCTTCTATATTTCTGTGCTGGGTTTCACCACTTGGAGGAAATGTTTCCTATGGAGTTAATTTTTCAATCAGTGGACAAACCGAACAACTTCTTACCAATCAAACTTGCCTTAATGTGACCAACCTCAACTCTTCAACATCCTATTCCTTCACTGTTTTTGCAGTTGCTGGAGATAATACAACAATTAGTGATTCTGCAACCATCACAGCATTTACAAGTGAGTGAATTTAATGTGTTCACATCGTGGTAAAGTAATTTTTTGGAATTGGGTCTGTGTACTAGCAGGTTTTGCTCGTAGAAGGGGCTTTTTGGATTTTTGAATTGAACAACACCTAAATCTACTGTTAGGTAGGTTTACTTACTGTGCCAGTTTATAATTAGATTACTTAATTATTTCATTTGTCATGCTTTTGAGAAAAGAATTTTGAAGAGGCATTTGTGAACCTTTGCTATTCCTTTTTTCAGGTACCACAATACTATCTAATCCAAAGTTATTTGCCTTCTTTTCCCCCCAGTGCCCTTGAAATAAAAATAAATGGCTTTGGAAATGTAAAATTCTGTGGAGGATTGTTATGAAAGTTAAATGAGTAAAACTTGTCCATGAGTGTCTTTTTCTTGTTTCAAATGGCTTTTGCTCCTTTTCCTCAAATATAATATTTTTTTCATTTTCATCAAAGTTTTGTGTTATATTTTTATTTTTTCATTTAAGAATTTCTTTTTTTTTCACAGCTTTCACTAACAGAGTTTGATGTATTTTTTGTTTCCTTAATGCATTGTATTTTATTTCCAGTAATGTTGTTCACTACCTGGATTGAAAAATTCTAACAATATTATTACATCTTTAATGTGAGCGTTTTCAACACTTTTTACATCATCGCTAGAAAGTTTTCTCTGACTCCTATAGAACAGATTCAGTTTGTATTATGTACCTTTCTTAGTAGGATTTTTTATTAATAATTCAGTTTGTTAGTCTTGACGATTCAAATGCTCCTGTGTTTTTAATGATCTGCCAGTGGTCTTATTGTAATGAAAATTTCGTAGTTTGCTTGAAAATAGGTTTAAAATTTTATAATGAGATGTATTTTTCTTCCTAGTATGAATGAATGTTACTTTGGAAAGACTGAAGTTTCATAGTTTGCTTGGAGAAAGTAAATGTGGAAATTGCTTTCCATTGATAACTTTGGGTATTTCTCTGAGATTTTTGAGTAAACTGATCATTTCTTTTTTGAAAACATTTTGTAAACTTCATCCACCTTCCTTATTGAAATCATAGGCTTTTAAAATAATGCAATCTTCTTATTACAGAACCTGGCTCAGACACTTCTCCTGCTGTTAGCAATGTGACAACAGTATCCATATTTTTGCTTGTTTGCACCACTAGGAGGAAATGTCACTTACAAAATAAATTTTTCAAATACTGGGCAAAGTAAACAAGTTGTTAACAAAACACATGTATTGATGTGACAGACCTTTTTTGCTTTAGCAGCTGCTGGAGATTATCTAACAGTTAGCGATTCTGCTACCATCACGGCATTTACAAGTTAGTGAATATGATGTGTTGCCATTATGTAGGAGTAAAGTTTGGGTCTGACTCTTAGGAGTCGGTCTGTGTACCAGCAGCTGTCTCTTTCAAAGGGGGCATTTTGCATTTTAGAATTCAGCAAAGTTGAGGACTATTTTAGCTTTATGTCCCATGCACAAACTCTTTGGATTTTGTTATTGTTGAATTAATTTGCCTTGTGAGACTTGCCTGGACACCACCAGTCGGAGACACACATCTTTATAAAAAGGCACAGGTTTATTAATCAATACTAAGTACAGTTCACAGTCTCGAACACGACACAATGCACACAGCTAATTAATCACCACAATAATCACTTCTGTTCCTCAGTCCTTGGTCGCCTGTCTCCTCCTGGATGCTTTGTCCTGCTCCCACTCCCGACTCAAGTTCCTCAGCTGTATGAAGGCGACCCCTTTTATTCCCACCCGGATGTGCTCCAGGTGGCTAATGATGACCTTCTGGGTGCACTTCCTGGTGTAGCGGAATCACTCTGGGCGTCCCTGGCAGGTCATGTGCCATCTTGCCTGGTGTGGTGGATGTAACAGTTCTCCGGGTCCCATGAGGCTTAAGGCGCCCCTTGGCGGTGGCCACAGGTCCCAACAGGCCAGAACCTCTTTGCTCCTCTCCCGTGGTCCTCTCCTAGTCCAGGGCGGTTGCCCCTTCGTGGCCCGGAAACTTCCAGTCCTTCCAGGCATCCCGGCCAGGTAAGAACCCCAGACATCTGTGACAGCCTGTAATATATTTTGGCACGACTGTGATGTCTACTCCAAAGTTTTTTGCAGCGATTTCCCTTTATAGTAAGAATAAATGGCTTCGTAAATATATAGTTCTATGTAGGAATGTATTGATAGTAAAATCAGGGAAAGTGGTGCATCAGTTTCATTTCTTTTTTCCAGACTTGTTTTGCTAATTTTTAGGGCTTGGCAAGTCAATGCATTATTATTGCGTTAACTCATTCATTAATTAACACCAGAAATGATTTTATCGTGCATTAATGCAGTTTTTGTTATTATCTATACTAATAAAAGGCAAAGCCCTCACTCACTCACTCACTCACTCACTCACTGACTCATCACTAATTCTCCAACTTCCCGTGTGGGTGGAAGGCTGAAATTTGGCAGGTTCATTCCTTACAGCTTCCTTACAAAAGTTGGGCAGGTTTTATATCGAAATTCTACGCGTAATGGTCATAACTGAAAGCAGTTTTTCTCCATTTACTGTAATGGAGATGAGCTTCAACGCCGTGGGGGCGGAGTTTCGTGTGACATCATCACGCCTCCCACGTAATCACGCAGTACATAGAAAACCAGGAAGACCTCAAAAAGCGCTCAAGAAAACATGCATTATATAATTGAGAAGGCAGCGAAACAATAAGAAGCGAGCGAGTGACATATACAACCTTATTCATGAGTTCTGCTACTTCAGAAACAAAGCACGATGTAAACCTACACTTTAAATTAAGTTCATAGACAGGCTGCCACTGGCGTTTGTAATTTAGTGCCTGCCCATATAAGGCCGTCCGTCAGCGGCAATCCAATAGCAAACTGCCACGGGTAAATATTCACGGGTGAAGGACTGTGCTTATGGAGAGGAAGATGAGATGGCCAGGGTGGTGTTTGACACAAACTCAGCGAAACTGCGAGAGAAAGTTTTAAGTGCCAGGACTAAGGTAACATTAAATACAGCCATGGACATAGCACGAGATGGCACCAGCACAGCTGGGAACCTTCAATGCATGTACACTGAGCGGCTCACGTGAACTGACGCAGTGCACAGATAAAAAGCAACAGTTCCAAAGAGCTGAACAAAACCGAATTACACAATTGAAAAGGCAGCAAAAAATATGAAGCGTCTGATAAGCATATTCATAAATCCAGCTACTGCGGAAACAAAGCACACGGTGGAAAAGTCAATGTCCCGCTAAAGGAAGACAGTGTAAAAAAACCCGTGCATGCAGTGTGTCAGGTCTCAGATAAAGAAGAAGACGAGCTGTTTATTGATGCAGTAAGAAACGAATCGATGAATGAAACCTGTCATCTTTACAACGATTGACAAACACGGAATGTAACTTGAACACAACACATCCTACAAATACGAACCTGATTGAAAGAAATAATGATAATCAAATCCTTGATGACAGCAACACTCAGTAACACTCACAAAACAAATACTGTATATTGACAGTCATGTTACGTTATTTTTAAAATGTTCCCTTTTCTTTTCTACCTTTTTAACACACTACTTCTCCGCTGCGATACGGGTATATATATATGTATATATATATATATATATCCCGCTCTACATACTCGAATAATGGATACTTTATTCGCCATCAATGATTGTTTTGGTAAAGCCATACTCAGTGTATTCATTAGATGAACGGTAAAAAAGTAAGTGCGAGGGGAGGATGACTCATTGAGGCATGCAGGCTGTAGTCTTGCGTCAACTCTATCTGAATTGCGATCACATTTGAAAAAATATATCTTTTCAAGTTCTATTTAGTCCATATGTTTCAAACTCAAGGGCCGCGGGCCACATCCGGCCCGGCGTGTAATTATATCCGCCCGAGATCATTTTATATACTGTATTATTGTTATTAAAGCCCTGGTATATGAAGCGCTGGTAACACAATAAACTACAGATCCCATAATGCAGCGCTTCAGCTGCCTTGCCAACACTTACCGCTTACTACAGTTATTGCGCACTGAGTTTGCACGGCGCTTTGGTGACTTTGAAGAACAAAAAAAGTCCGTCTACATGCGGCTCGAACCTTGTGCATGTTTGGTAGCACATATCTGTGTGAGAAGCTCTTCTCAGTGATAAAGACTAACAAAACAGCACACAGGAGTCGCCTCACTGATGAGCACCTGCAATCCATCCTGAGAATCTCCACAACACAGAACCTCACAGCAAACAGAAACGAACCTGTGGCCAAAAAAAGATGCCAGGCGTCCAGCTCTAAAATGACATATGAGCAAAGACAACTGAATGATTTGATTTGTTATTGCACGTAAGAGCGAGAGTCAACCGTTTTAACAAACAGCGTATTGCACTGATACGAAATAGCTGTGTGTGTATATATGTAGATATGTATGTATATGTATATATATATGTTTATATATATGTGTGTGTATGTATGTATATGTGTGTATATATGTGTGTGTATATATGTAGATATATATGTATGTATATATGACAACAACACTCATCACTCACAACAGTGACAAAACAATTACATTGACAATCAGGTTACGTTATTTTCAAAATGTTTCCTTTTCTTTTCATTGCTTCTTTAACACACTACTTCTCCGCTGCGAAGCGCGGGTATTTTGCTAGTTATTATTATTATTATTTTGAAAGCCTTAGTCTCGCTAGTGATCGATAGAGATCAGTGATCTTCTTGTTACAGTGCTTTTCGATACATTTTTCCTAGAAGGAAAGTTAACAGCTTCTAAAATGGCATGTGGAGAGATACCAAAGTGAATGCACAAAGCAAAATAATTCATGGATGACTTTTTTTGTATTATCGCTGAATCAAACTCTAATTTGTCTGACTCCAATTTTGATGCAAGTGATCTGGAGATGTAGATCGAAAATGAACGTGAGGTACCGGGATCAGCTGATTGGTCCTCAGCTGATTGTGGTGCTGAACACTTTCGTGTAGATGATGCACCTATGGCAACATTCGCCTTGGAGGACAGACACTTACGATGACAGGTGGTACAAACCATATTGTGTCTCACTGCAACTGCCACCCCCGCGCACCTGTCTCACAAAGACAGTCAGGCAGCCAGCCCACCGTGCATTCCTACTGGTCGTCGAGCCGTCCCCTGTGCAGCCGCTGCTGCCACACACTGCAAGCAGGCGCCCACAACAGGCAGCAACAGACGTTTTCTGTTAATTTATGTGTGAAACCATTGCTTTGTGCGCTTTTCAGAAAACTGAGTTTTTTGGAAAAAATATTACCCCTCAAAGAGGTGCTACTGAACATACAACTGTTTATGCTGCTCCCTGATAAAAGAAAATGTTTCTGCCGGTATCTGTTCAGATAAAAAAGAAAACAGATTTAGAAATGTGAACTTTCTGTTGCTTGGATGGTGCCTGTTATAATGTTGTGATCGTGGCTCTGGACTCTGAGAGTAACTTGTTTTTCTATAACAAACTAGATAAACCGTTAATGTCCTGGCAGTGGCAGATACCTTTGGTTTTATATTTGATTTGATTACAATAATGTTTAAGTTATTTTAGCTGATAGATAGATAGATAGATAGATTCACTATGTAAAATTGTATATAGTAAATGTAAATTTACTATGTAACAGGAATACTGCTGTTTAAAAGAACCTTATTTATTTAAAGTGTTGGCAAACCAAATACATGTAATACACTACTTTTGAGTTCATTATTGAATTTTGCATTATATGATTGTTGCGGTTGTCTGCGATTAATCACGAGTGGATGCTGTTGTTAAACATAAAAAAGATCTCCTTTCAACAAGTGTGAGTTTTTCAAGGAGCTGCATATAAAAGTGCAAATAAAAGTGTATTATGACTTTTCTAATTTTTTTATTTGTTAGGTCGTGTGTTCACATTAACACTAGAATTCCTGATGCCTACAAAAAAACTTGTAATCCCAGCCCACCTTTAGTGTTTTCAAATAAAGAGGTGGCATGATAACACAAGTTTGTTATAGCACGTCTTTATCTGAAATCAGAGTCAGATCAGCGGTTTGGGGGGAGGCGGAAAATTCGTGGGAGAGTGAACGTGACTGAGAGAATTAAATTGAAAATAATGAGAACTTTTATAAGTACTATAAATTTACACGGCTGTTACAGACAGAAATCAAATGTATGTTTGTATTGTATAATGTTAACAATAAGAGCAACTCACTACTCAAAACGGTAAATTTGGCATGTGACCGGGATCGTGTCTACATTTTGTCATTTATTACTAAAACATGAAAAACATACATGTTTACATAGATTGTTGTAGATACGGAACACACATGAAATGCATGTATTCCAAATGACGATATATTATTCACCCTGTACAACTCTAGGCATTTCACTCTTAAGATAAACACTGAGCACTGAGATGCTTCTTTGCGAATTGAGCTGTGGCGGTGGGCGGGGCGATGGGATAGCAGGCTGCTTGCTGCTTGTGCTGACTGACGCATTTACAACACAAAAAAAAAATTTTAACAGAAAGGTGCAAAGGGATTTAAGGTGGGCCGGGATTAGAAGTTTTTTCGTAGGCTTCAGGAATTCTAGTGTTACAGTAATCCCCCGCAATATCGCAGTTCAGCTATTGCACCCCCGCTACATCCCGGATTTATTAATATTATTATTATTATTACTAGGGGGCTCCGCCCCCTGCTTGCTTTGCTCGCCCACCCCTGGATTTGGTTTACTGGACAAACAATTTAAAGAGATTGTTATTTTCATTGGAATTGTTACATATGCATTATTTTCATTTTTACTTTAAAACTTTAGTAAACACAATATTTCCTGCCCCGGGTGTGGTTAAATCTCTTTCTCGCGGCACTTATAACGCTGCTCGTGTTGTGAAGGGGGGTCTGAACACACGCTAAAGATATGTGATTGGTTCAGCTGGTGTCTTGCTGCTGGTCAGCTGTGTGTTGTGCTTGTATGCTTTGCATCAATCATATAAAAGCCTGTACAGCAGCTGTCCTTTTGCCACTTCACGCCTCTGCCGCTCGCTTTGCGGATCAGCTACTGGCTTTGCGCTGCTTCTGCCAAGATGCCTGTTCTGCTTATCGCTCTGCGCTTTCTGATGGAGGAGGAGGAGTGGTGGGGGGTTTGAGGGCTGAATACATGCTAAGGAGAAGTGCTCGGATCATCTGCTGGCCTGCTGCGTCTTCTGTTTGTCGTTGTTTTAAGAGCTGGAAGCACCTGAAGTTTGTCTGCCGAAAGCATTCCGACAACTGCTAGGTTAGATGTCAGAAAACTTGTTTTAAATTATTTGTAAGTAGGGTGTGACGTGCAAAGGTCTTACGGGTTTTGCTTCCTAAGGTTGTAATGTCTAGTCTTGCATGTTGCCAAAGTGTCTCTCCGAGATGATCTGGTCTTGATCGCTTCACTCAACCCCACCCGAGGTGCACTATGCTCCTGCTACTTCGTGTCTCTCCCGCTCGTGTTGTGAAGGGGGGGAGCTGAACGCACGTTAAGCAGAAGTGGACAGATCAGCTACTAGTTTTCCGCTGCTTCTGCCAAGATGCCTGTTCTACTTGTCGCTCTGAGTGTTGATCATTTAAAAGCCTGTACAGCAGCGGTTCTTCTGTCTCACTGCCTTGTCTTGCATGACATTAAAATGTTTTATAATAGAGAAATGTTACTCATATCTTTAGCCCAACATCCACATATCATATGTGTTTACAAAGTGTGTTTTAATAAGTTTTCATGTGTTTAAAGTGTGTGGGAGGGGTATTTTAAGGCTTAATCTATAAAAAAAAATGTTTATTTATATAGTCTTTCTATATCGTGGATTTTCACCTATCGCTGATGGGTCTGGAACGTAACTTCTGCGATAGGCAGGGGTTTACTGTAATTGAAAGTAATCCAGTTTTGTGTATATATAAATTCACTGCGCAACACAATTCTTGAATTACACATTGGATCTCGATAAACAAAATATTCAATGGAAAATCTTTATTGTGTAATAATAATGTGTAATTCGTTGAGAACAAAATGCTGTATCAATAGGCAATGTAAAGCAAAATTACCAACCCAATAAGGGGTGGATTCAGTATCACACCGAACATCAAAGTCAAAAACCAAAATCACAAGCTGATCCAACTTGTGTGAATTTCATCACACCATCTCATAATGAGCCTCAGTAGTGTGTATGGCACATTCCAGTATGTACAGCTGACAACGTCTGGGATGCTCCTGATAAGTTGGCAGTTTGTGTCCTGGGGGTCTCGTCCCAGACCTGGATCAGAGCATCAGTGAGCTTCTGGACAGTCTGTGGTGCTACTTGGTAGCATCAGATGCACCGATACATGACATCCCAGAGGTTTTCAGTTGGATTCAGGCCTGCAGAATGTGCAGGCCAGTCAATGGCATGAATGTCTTCATCATCCAGGAACTGCCTACACACACATGAGGCCAGGCATTGTCCTGCACCAGGAGGAACCCAGAGCCAACTGAACCAGTGTAAGGTCTGACAATGGTGCTGAGGACTTCATCCCGTTACCTAACAGCAGTCAGGGTACCGTGGCCTAGCACATGGAGGTTTGTCAACCCTGCATGGTATGCCTCCTCAGACCATCACTGAACCATCACCAAATTGGTCATGCTGAATGATGTTGCAGGCTGTATTGCATTCATGGTGACATCTCCAGGCTCTTTCACATGTGCTCAGTGTGAACTTGCTCTCATCTGTGCAGAGAATGGGACACCAATGGCAGAGCTGCCAATTGTTGTATTGCCAGTCGAGCTGCACAATGATGGGCTGTGAGAACAGGTCCCACTAGCGGACGTTGGGCAGTCATGCCACTTTCATAGAGATTGTTTCTGACAGTTTGGTCAGAAGCATGCACACCAGTGGCCAGCAGGAGGTCATTTTGTAGGGCTCAGACAGTGCTCCTCCTGTTCCTCCTTCCACAAAGGAGCAGATTCCGGTCCTGCTGCTGGGTCTATGGCCCTGTCCAGCTCTGCTCATGTAATGGACTGTCTCCTGGTATCTCTTCTGTGCTCCTGAGACTGTGCTGGAAGACACAGCAAACCTTCTTGTAATGGCACATATGAATAATACCCTGGAGGAGCTGGGCTATCTGTGCAACCTGAATCACCTGCAGGTGCCACCTCATGCTACCAGTAGTGACAAGGACAAAACACAAAACTAGAGAAGAATCAGTCAGGAAGGATAAGGAGAGAGCAATTGTCTGTGGCCATCACCTGCAAAACATTTCCATTTTTTGGGGGTGTCTTGCTGTTGCCTCTCCAGTGCACCTGTTGTCACTTCCATTTGCACCAAAGCAGGTGAAGTTGATTCACAATCGCTTGTGCTCCTAACTGGACAGACTGATATCCCAGAAATGTAATTGACTTGGTGTTAGACTGTAATGATTAAGTGTTCCCCTCATTTTTTTGACCAGTGTGTTTGTATGGCTCTAGTTGCAGAGTACATCACTCTGGGTTATGTGAAGGATAATAAGTATCGGAAGAGACTATAAGCAGCTACAGCTATTCGCTTTGGAAAAAAGTTCCATGGACAGAGGTTCAGTCAAGCCCAGTGAGCATTGGTGGTACCTTTACATAAGAATACCAAAGTAACCACCATATTTTTCAGTTTTCTTTCAGTGAAATCTTCCTAAACTTAATATTTCTAGGTATTGTTTTTTAGATCAAGCAGTAGTTTTGGATGCTAGTCTACTTTTTTTTATAGGTGAGAAATAACATTGCTGTTTTTGTACATGTTCTTAAATACAGTACCTTTCTATAATAACTAAGTCCAATTAGTAGATCATCACTCTAAACCTTCTTTGTCAAAGTACTCCATTCTAAAGTCAGCTGCTAAAAATAAATGTGAGCAGAGGGAGAACACAGAAAGTCCTCAGAAACAGTGATTTACCCGGGAATGTTACCAGCATATGTGAGACTGTGATGTTAAATGCTACACTCCTTGCTCTCTAAGCTTATTTTTTATCATGAAGACTTTTTATAATTAAATATAATCATTTTAATGTATATGTTTAAAAACTCATAGTTTTCTAATCAGTGTTTCATTTTTATGTACAGAACCTGACACAATCAGTTCGCTTCGTGCCACAGATGTTACAACAACATCTATTTTGCTTTCATGGACAGCGCCACAAAGATTCAGTAATTCATACAAGATAAAAATAATGAACAGTGGAAGTGTTTTTTTAACAAAGGAAACTTCTTTCAAAGTAACCGAACTGTTGCCTGGGACTAGCTATACTTTCAGTATTGCTGGAGTTGCTGCTGATAGTAAAACAGAAGGAGACCCAATTTTCATCACAAACTGTACAAGTAAGTGTAATGTAGCTGAAAACTATTTAAAACTATTTAAGTGCATGGATGTGACATGTGTAAGTAACAGTGCAATAATCTCCAGCTTGTGTCATTCTTGTACTTGATCATTTAGCAGTGACCTGTTGCAATGTGATTTCTGGTATACGAGAAAGTGAGCTTGATCTTTCTGTCAGCTTAACGTAACCTAACTAACTAACAAGTGCTTTGACTGGATTTTGACTGAACTGTGTTTTACTTACTTTTTCTTATTTCTTCTCTTAATAATAAAAAAGGGTGGCATGGTGCCTCGTAGTAAGGAGATCAGGGTTGGCATCCCAGGTCCTCCCTGTGTGGTTTTCATGTTCTTCGTGTGTCTGTGTGGGTTTCCTCTGGGGTGCTCTGGTTCCCTCCCATCATCCAAAGACATGCAAGTTAGATGAATTCGCAATGCTACTGTAAATTGGCCTGTCACTTTGTGTGTGTGCATGTGTCTGTGTGTGCGTGTGCGTGTGTATGTGTATGTGTGTTCGCCCTGTCTAGGGTTTGTTCTTGCCTTGCACCCTATGCTAGCTTAAATTAGCTGCAAGCAACCCTTGCGCCTCTGGTCTGGATTAAAGGGGTTAGAAATGATATGACAAAATAAAACATCTGCTAAAGCTTGAATATGCAGGATATTTTAAGTGTTTCACACATCTGAAATAATGCGCATTGAGTTGGTTGGTCAAATTAGTTATCCATCCATCCATCATCCAACTTGCTGAATCCGAACACAGGGGTCTGCTGGAACCAATCCCAGCCAACACAGGGCGCAAGGCAGGAACCAATCCTGGGCAGAGCACCAACCCACCACAGGACACATACACACTCACCCACATACCAAGCACACACTAGGGCCAATTTAGAGTCGCCAGGAAACCCATGAAGACACAGGGAGAACATGCAAACTCCACACAGGTAGGACCCGGGAAGCAAACCCGGGTCTCCTTACTGCGAGGCAGCAGCGCTACCACTGTGCCACCATGCCGCCATCAAATTAGTTATCACCAGTTTATTGTGATGAATATAACTGTGCAGCATTCCTGACAATGTCAAAGCTATAAGCATATATATAGCAGGATTAACAGTACTTCTTTCCTGTTTATAAGCTACTACACCAAGGCAGGGCAGGACTTAGCAGTAATGATTCACAGAACTTCTAGGCCAGCTACTGTTTAAAGTTTATAACTCTTCTCCACATCTATATTAGTTTTCTCCTGGTTTTCAGCTGCATTAAATGCATGTGCATATGTGGTGTAATGAGGGCTAATTTATGTCTCATGCCTGATACTGATAGGCTGGACTCCCATCTTTCCACAACTTTTTGAACTTTGCAGGTTTAGAAAAATAATGAATGAGTACATAAACCATTTATTTTTCTCTCCATGCACTTTGCAGTATATCTATCTAAAGCTTATTTTTTTTTTTTTGTTTTTTTGTTAAACAGATTTATTTTTCTACTTGTCGGTTTCCTGTAACTTAAAGCCTGATAATTATTTCTCTTCTGCTTTACAGATGCTGCAGCGGTAATAAACGCAAATTGTTTTGGACCAAATTACAATGCAATTCTTAATATTTCATGGCAACCTCCAAGTGGACTATATACAGCAGTTTACATAAACAGTTATACAGTTTATTCTCCTGCTACATTTTATGTCATTGAAGGATTAAACTATTTCACCACCTACCCAATTACTTTAATAAATGCTGGATGTGGAGGAAATAGTACTCCTGTGGTGTTAAACTGCCAAACAGGAATCACAAGTAAGTGTGTTTCTTATAAAGGTGATCATTTGTATTGGTAAACTGTAAAAAAAAAATGTAACTCCTGTAGAATACTAATAATAAAACAATTGTGTTAAATTTGCTTTAGTCCTTTCCTTTATCTGACATACAACTGTTGAACACAGTCTCCTGACTGCCCTCCCTGGGCTGCAATTATCTTGAATTATAGTTTAGTATTCTGCTTTATCATAGATTTACTGAAGGTGGTAAGTTTTTTTACAATTTAGTCTGTTTATCTCTCTTTTAATATGTTATATCTTGCAACCTATCATTTCCCTGTACTCTTTAGAGAAGTTACAAAACAAATCCAAACAAAAACAAATACAATGATTTCATTTTAATATACCCTAGAATTGGGTTGTATGTAGAAAGCAATCAGTAAAAAGACAATTTTTTGTGTTTTTTGCTTGATGCCATTTTGTGTGTAACTATTTAAAATGTTTAATCTTAATATATATATGTATATTCTTGTTTTTTTTTTTAGGTCCACCAGATGTGCCAGATGTCAATGTATTGCTCAATAAACCAAGTACAACTTCTCAGACCATTACGTTTACCTTTAAACCCTTTAGTAGCTCAAATGGTCCAGTACTGCATTATGCAATCATAGTAACTTCGAACACAGGTGAGAAAATATTTATCTTTAAATTCTACAAGATTAACAAAGACATTTAGAAGATCAAGAAATAATTAAAATAACCACATTTCTAACAGTTATGCCAGGTGGTTGCTACCTACTCATGCATTTGTTATCACTGTGGAAACTCAGCACTTGCCTCAATTGACCTCAATATATGCTTCTGCCCTGTTAGCCATTTGTATCTATAGAGTAGCTTTTTTAGATAAAATTGCACATATCTAGAATTTCCACAGTAGTGAGAAGGTGGAAAATGTGGCACGTTGTAAATCACCTTCAAAATTTATGTATATGCATTGTATAGAAAACATACATGGGACACTTAAGTAGAACACAAAAATATCTGAGTTCTAATTAGAAAATGCTTTGTAATATTGTTTTACTGCAATTTATGTTTGATTGTCATATTATAACACAGATAAAAACAACACTAAAAGAATGAAATATAGCTAATGAATAAACCACAAAAGCGTGATCTTCTTGTTAACTGAATAAATGGACTGCACTGTATATAACAGAACAAACACATTTCAAACTGCTACTGGAAGCCCACATTTTACCAAGACACCAATTCTTAAGCTTTGGTTTATGTTCTGCCATCAACTTTTCCCCGCTACATACCAAGCAGCTCATGAACTAGGATGGATGATTTTTGTGTAGCATAGCATATAGGTATTTATTGTTTATCAGATTTACAAATGTTAATGCTTTCATTCTATTCATTCAATTTTAATTTT
The DNA here is from genome assembly GCF_016835505.1 of Polypterus senegalus. Taxonomy (NCBI): domain Eukaryota; kingdom Metazoa; phylum Chordata; class Cladistia; order Polypteriformes; family Polypteridae; genus Polypterus; species Polypterus senegalus. The sequence continues at coordinate 318,412,918 of NC_053154.1, forward strand.
TTGTGAAACAAGATATTATAAACACTTTATGTTGGTTGATCAAAGGTACAGTATATCAGCTTGTGTAGAGCTGATTGTTTTACAATTATATGTTTTTACAATGCTGGTTAGTACTACTAAAAGTTAAAAAAGATACATCAGTCCGAATTGATTTACACAGTACCTCTGTGAACTGAATGCATCACTCTGACTTCTGCTTTTCAAGTTTAAAATCATTTTTATTTTTTGTAATTGAAAACAGATGTCAACAAACTGTGATATGCCTCTGTAAAATAAAGTATACTGTCAGATTTTCAATAATGCCCACACCCACCATGTTCTTGGCTTTGTTTTATAAGACACATTGTTATTCAAATCAAATAGCATTTGCACAGATTAAAAATAACTCCAGTAAAATTAAAGTACCATTCAAGACAACACAACACATGACTTTATCTAGAACTGTATTTTAACAACATATGTAATGTGAAAAATGTCACAGAATAGCAGCAGTCACAGGGGTTCTTTACTGGCTAATCTGTAGGCCTTTTAATATATTCCTGACTGAGTGACAGCGTAACATTTGTAATAGCCTTGTTTCTGGTGTCAGAAGACTCTGGAACTTTTCATGATGGCAAATGTTGCTAAAAGTGTTTGAATGTTAACTATGAGAACTCAGATTCAGGTCACACCTTTGGCTCCTTCTGTAATGCTAATGCTGCCTGAAATCGCTCCTGTTGTACTTACATAGAAATGACAGATAAAGGTATCAGTTAAATCATGAATTTTCACAGCTGAAATATTTAATGAAAACTCTACTTCAACACATTAATTAGTTCATAATGAAACTATTCAAAATAGATATTTATCTTATTTTCTATTTCTTGGGATAATTCTGTTCCTCAAGGTGAAACGTGTAGTATCTCAGACCACTATGAAATATGACACCATGCTATGAATAAAATTCAGACAGAAATTTAGGACCATTTTATTTCAAATATTGTGTGAAAATCAATTAAGTTACCTATCCATATACTCAGTGATCTAAAGAAGTTATCATCTGCCTCATTATATCTATTGTAGAAATTTTTGAAAATGTTAGTGTTTCTGAATTTGTTATTATTGTCTATATGATAGTGGAGCTTATTTTGTTTATATTGCAGATAATGACATTCCTGACAAATCTGTCCTCATCAAAACCTATAATGATTACACTAATGGTCAGACTGACACTTATGTGGCAACTATAATTGTCACAACTGTAAATTCTGCAGAATTGTCTGTAGTCATAGGAGATGGAAATGTATACAACGCTTACGTAAATGGTCCATTGGATTCTACAAAATCATACAAGTATGTACATTCATTAGATCTTTTTTGAATAATAATAATAGTGTTAACCTAAAATAATAAAAGTTTAAATCCAGTTTTTTTTAGTCTACGGCATGCTTAGCTGTGATATCTCTTCCTCTTTTTTTATCTACCAGCGTTTTGTTTTCATTTTATCTACCAATACTTTTTTTTTGTCTTCTTCAGACTCCCTCTAGCACTTCAAATTTTATCACAGCACAGTTCCTGCCTTTTTACTCTACCTGCCCACAGCCTGCTTCTCCTCACCACATGGTTTATAGTCCTCGGAACTAGACACTAAAAATTACAGAGCAAATGTTCATTTGAATAAATAAAAGCTATGTCAGATAGCCAAGAAGGAGAGGAGAACAAAAACTCCAGCTGGAGAATATAATGGAGAAAATAAACCTCTAGACATTTCAAGGACAGAAAGAAAAATAGCTTTTGTGTAATTTTAACTTCCAGATGTTTAAACTGCTCCAATCGATTGAATGATTTTAACCACAAATGACTAGATCAGTGATTGATAAATTCTCAAAAAATAATTTATTCAGAACTAAATTTGTAATTTAGTTGTTTTAGTTGTTAGATGCTTCTTTACACAAAGTATTATGGTAGTTTAGGAATTGCACAGGTAATTTTGTTGCCAAATTAACTGTAAAGAGAGAGCCAAAAATCAGAACATTGGAGAGAGTGAAGGCAGGAATATTGGCTTTGGCAATAAAGAAAGTGAATCATAAACTGAGAAAAGGGAATCTGATGAGTCGTTCTGTGCATAGGGAGGAACGGCTTAGTTTAAGAAAAGAAGGCATGTCTTCTGCAGAAATTGAAAGAGAATAAGTTCAGACCTTTTCATTTGTCCTGTAATTAAAATGAACACTCCTTGTCTGGGTGTTGATGGCGAACAAGCTTGTGTTTAGTACAGTAGCTTACATTTTTATTTAAAAAAAAAAAAACAGATAAAGAAGAATTTGCCGTCAATGCTTAGTAAAGAAAGGGCTTGTTACTTTAGGAGCCAGATGTGTCTATTGTAAACTTACTAACCATGTTTGCCTCGTCTATTCTTAATAAACATGTACATTTGTTTTAGAGTAGTGGCTTCTAATTATATATATAATATAATAAATTGTATTTTCTTTTATGGCATGTGTATTATGGGTAAATATTTTTGTACATGTTTTATTATTTTAAAAAGTATGTTTTAAGAGGATTTTATTTATTTTAGTATTTGTATTTCACTAGACAGTAAACCTACAGAATTTCATTTTATTCATAAAAAATAAATAAGTAACATGTGCTCTGCAGTTTATCTATAAAATTTCCCCTTTAGTAAAGAACATAGGATTTTTTATATAGTTGGTTATGCAGGAGTTTGGTTTTAAAAAAAAAGAAAATGATCAAGAAAACAAATTGAAATGAACGATTCTAGTGAAGTCAGTGATCTGTATTGGCCCTAAAAAACCTGATCAGAGCATCCCTAATACTATTCCATGCTAACAAGTTTACTGGAGAAAAAACACACTTTTGTCCATCTTAATTTAAAATCCAGTGATCTTGTAAAAGTTAAATAAAACTGTACATTCGTTAAGATTAGCAATGATACATTTGGGTCGAAGATGAACAGAAGCATATCATCTGTATAGACAGATACTGTTGCACAAATTTCTTCCCTTGTAATTATTTTTATTTCTGAATTTTGCCAAAGGTCAGCAGTATAGTGTAAATTGCAAATAGGACTGGAGATAATGGAAAGCCTTGCAGAGTTTCAGGTTCTAATCTGAAACAATTTGAGTTAATGTTGTTCACTCGCACAGAAACGTCTTTGCTTCAGTAAGTAACTTAATCCTGGTGACAATATCTGGACCAAATCTTTTTCTGCATCTAGAGGCACTAAAACATCTGGGAGCTTGGTTACTGAGGGAGTATGCAGTACATCCAACAAGCTGCAATTTTTGATGATGATTTTCTTTCTTTAATTAATCCATTTTGATCTTGTGATATAATTATAGGGACCACTTTCTTAATTCTTTTCACTAGAATATTTGCCAAAACCTTAACATCATTATTCAGTAATGACATTGGTCTATAAGATGCACATTCCAAAAGGTCTTTATTTTTTCTTTGGAAAAGACAGTGATCAACACCTGGCCTAAGATGTGGTGTAGAATATTCTTCTATTTTGCTTCTCCAAACATAGCTTGGATTAACAGTTTACAGATGACACCAAATGAGGTGAAATGACAGATAATGTAGAATCAACTGACTCATTACAGTGGGGCCAGAACAGAAAATAAAATTTTGACAGATTTTTGGCAGATGAAATTTAATATAGATAGACAGATATAAAGTATTAGGTGCAGGAAATAAAATTGCTAGATTCGAATGCATTATAATTTCAAACTCGAAAGTACATCTTATGAGAAGAAATCAGAAGTTAATTAAAACAACTAATAGGATGTTAGATTGAAAGGGAACAGCTTCCGGTATTGGGTCGCATAATCCACGAGGACTAATATGTATTTATGTCCTCGGGCTGAGGCCTCAAAAGGACCTACAATATCGACCCTGATTGTTTCAAAGGGGACATCAACTAAGGGAAGGGGAACGAGAGGAGCACAGTCCCTCCTAGGAATTTGTCGTAATTGACATTCTGGACAAGAAATACAAAAACGGCAAACCTCCTCGTTAATTCCTGGCCAATAAAATCAGAGCTTGATCCACTCTGAAGTTTTTTCGGAGCCCAAATGGCCTCCAAGAAAGTGGGCATGTGCTAATTCACAAACCTGCTGCCGGTAGGCTCATGGGATTAACAACAGTTTCCAACCCCCATGTTACTCAACCCGATATAATAGATCATTTTCTATTACAAAGTGAGGTCCCTGTGGCATGGGCTGATATGTGCGTTGGCTATTGACGAGGACCCCTGCATTCTTTGCAAATTTTAGGGAGTCATCATTCCACTGCTCCCTTTTGAAAGAAGCCGGTGTTTTTCTAAACTGAAAGTGTATCTTGGAGAGTGGGTCTGGCCTGACCTCAAGGGGCGGGGATTCCTGCCGACTCGTCGAGGAGCGGGTGAATGACGTATTCGCCTGCGACATTCCAAGAGTCTCCCTGTCCTCCTCGTGGGCTTCCGTATCTCTCTCTCTGCCGGCTTTGTATATGGCGTGGAGACGGCTTGAGATGAGTTATCCCCATCTATAACGAGGCCTAAATTTTTTTTATCAGGAGTAGTCAATAGTTTACCGCATTTGTTATCAAAAAAGTCCTGCTCCAAAATCACTGGAAAAGGAGGATTAGGTTAGACCACCATGGGAAATTTTTGTTTTAGCTAAGACCCGGCACTTAAAAGTTTCTGGCTGCACTCCGGTTGTAATATGACGAAGCTGCGCGAGCTCACTCTTGAGAATGCAACGTATAGTTGTCCAGGAGAAAAGCAATCTTGCCTGAAATCAGTGGCATCGTTTTGTAGGGTCTGTGCCTGAGACTTATTGCTTGTCATCGCGCAGCAGAGCCTTACTGGAAATTAGAGGCATCTGAATTGAAACGGGAGATCAGAGGGTATAAATGGGACGCAAGGAATACATTGAGTGTGGAGAAACTCTAGAGACAGCGTGTGTATTAACTTGTGGATTTTTCTGTGAGTATCTGGTGGCAGCATGACGAAGTTGCTTCCGCAAGACTGCGTTGGCTCTGGAGCACAGCTCAGAGCGAAATGAGGTAAATGGGAGGGGAGATGATGACATCACTCCCCTACCCGCCTTAACTGTCAATCCCCCCCACAAACACAGTCTCTCAGAATTTGCATAAGCACAGCCCTTCACCAGCAATTTTAACAAAGTTACAAAGTGATCAAAACTCTCGTTTATACCCTGCGTCCTCTCATTAAACTTGTATCCTGCATTAGCCGTGGGCATGACAAACGCCAGCAGCAGCCTGTCTATGAACTTAATTTAAACTTTAGGTTTACACCTTGCTTCGTTTCCGAAGTAGCTGCACTCATGAATATGCTTTTATGTGTCACTCGCTCGCTTCTTATTGTTTCGCTGCCTTCTAAATTGTATAATGCATGTTCTCTTCAGCGCTTTTTGGAGCTCTTCCTTGTTTTCTACGTACTGCGTTGACAGTCAGTTCACGTGATTACGTGGGAGGCGTGATGATGTCACACGAAACTCCGCCCCCCGCCATCGAGCTCAACTCCATTACAGTATATGGAGAAAAATACATTCCAGTTATGACCATTACGCGTAGAATTTCGAAATGAAACCTGCCCAACTTTTGTAAGTAAGCTGTAAGGAATGAGCCTGCCAAATTTCAGACTTATGGGAAGTTGGAGAATTAGTGATGTCAGTCAGTCAGTCAGTGAGTAAGTGTGGGCTTTGCCTTTTATTATTATAGATTACATTATACCCCCAAAATTTACGGGAGTTACGTTGCTAGAGTACCAACGAATTGTGAAAAACCGTGAATTTTGGATGTGGTTAAAAAAATGCCTATTTTAATAGTTTAAACACTAAATATGCCCCCAAAACACTTTATTTTCATTTCAGATTTAGCTTAATACATTGCCTAAAAATAAAGAATGTAAAGATACACCTGTACACTGTATTGCTATGTCTCCCGCAGTGCTAGAATGTACTGAATGTACTGTAATTCATGCATGCACGTTTTCATTGCCAGAAGCCTTAGAAGGTGCAGCTCGTTTCGACAGCATCTTGGGGCTTTAATTCTTAAATTGCCACATACTTGGGGCTTAATGCATCCCTGGACGCCAAATACTTTTTTGCTGCACTTTAAGTAAAGGTCACAATTCACAAAGAAAAAGTGAAATTTTAATGGAACAAATTTTTTTTATGCAAAGAGCATCACAATTACTGCAACACTGATCATTTTACACACTGCTAATGAACTGTAAAAACTATTTTAAAAAACTATTGGAACAATATGTACAAGGTGCAACTGACACCATGGATGAAATTCAGTAAATCCCTGAGCCAGCTGATCTTGAACTGGCTGCACTGAAGCGCACAGAGGTAAGCGCTGATGCTGGCAGGCTAGTCTACTGCAGCGGTTCAATCCCAGAGACAGTCAGGCTGCAGTTCTGCAGGGTGTCACACTTGGGTCACAGAATTGCACAGAAACACAGGAGAATGTAGAGACAGGAACTTTATTCAGACACTTCAAACAAACATGTCTGTTTCAGAAGTAAAACAAGTTCAGTATGCAGTTAGTTCTAAATTAAAGAATAGACAAACATCATAGGGGAGCACAACGGGAGCGGGACCCCCAACAGGAGCAGAGGATGTCTGGGGGAGGAGAGAAAAACAAAGCAATCAGCCAAAAAGGACAGATGCTGTTCAGGCTTTTAAGTGAGCATAGTGTCGTGCAAAAAACATGTCACGCGACAGAGCAGCCGCAAGTAAGCCCAGCAAGTATGGGAGCAATGTAAAAGTAGTCTATCAACGTTTTTTAAGAGGGTTTTTTTGAGGAGCGTCCATGTCTTCTAGGGGGGGATTCAGCCCCCTGCTCACAAGGGGCTGGCAGTGGTCATGAGCTGGCTGCTCAACGAATGTACAGCACTGAATGATTAACTCCTGTGCGCTCGCAAATGGCACTGGGAAACGACTATAGCTGGTTGTGGCGGTTTAAGGGTTAAGAGGAACAAAACGGAAAACACAAGAGCACTCAACTGGATATGCATCACAGTCAATCAGCCACAAGGAGAATTGAACAACACTGTAGTGGTCCGGTGCTGCTAAGATTCACACTGTCGAGAAACAGTGATTTATTTATTTTTATGGTGGAGATTCCAGGGATAAACCCAGCCTTGGCCCGACCCGCACGCACTCACAAACAGAGATAAAAACAAAGCAAACCAGTAATCAAACAGCAAATAAAGAATGTAATAAAAACAAAGATACCACCCTGTTCCCCTTATGGCAATTACACATTAAATACAACAAAGCACAAACAAAACATACATAGTAAATTATTAAAAACGTTCATGAAAAATGGCAACGGATGAAATGTAATGATGAAAATAGATAGTCCAGAGATCCGCACGTTGATTGGGAATGTAAAGATAGTCCTACCGGTAGTTCCTGAAATGGTGAAGATGGGTGTACGGGTTCAGGAGCGCTCCTTTCTTTGTAGGATGGCCATGAATCCACTTACAGTCCTTATCCACACAGGCAGATGGCAGACAATCCAGACGCACGAAATGATCCAGGACAAATAAGTACAGGTAACCCAACTGAAGGCAGGCAGAGAGACAGGAACTTGAAACACAAATTACAAAAACGTTTTTATTTTTTGCTTTTGGTCACCGGCCCCCTTTTTAAAAGCCGTGCTGACATCCTTTGACCCCAACAGCACCAGCACAGGTTTACTATGCTTATCCAGGGCCACTTTTTAACACGATTCCCTGGGTTTACTCTCTTAATATTTCAAGACTGTTAAAGATTATATTTTATGCTTATAGTATTTAGACTTTATCGGCAATAGATGCCTCTCCTACTTTTTTATCTTCAAACACCGTTGCTGGGGGGGCTTGTTTTGTTTTGGAAATGCTCTGTCTGTAGGTATGTCAGAAGACTGGGACTTGGTGAAGTGGGGTCCAGCCTCATGTGAGGAGGCAAAATTGAGGGGTAGGGGGATAAGGGGGGAAGAGAAAGTGAGCAAGCTATATCTAATCTATCCTTTTAATCCTTATAATTATAACTTACAACATAACAATAGGCTGCATGGCAATAATTTGTGGGAAAATTGGAAAATAAGGTTAAAGCTGTCTCACTTCCAGTTAAGACTATAAAATGACATCAAAAATTCAGAATCAATGTCTCCATGATGGGATAGTTAACTTTGTGAGCTAGAATGTTAAAGGTCTGAATCACGAATTAAAGAGAAAAAAAGAATTCTCTCACCTAACAGGTCTAAATGCTAAAGTAGTATTTTTACAGGAGACCCACTTATTAAGCAAGGGTCAGTTCCGGCTGCAAAAAAAACTGGACTGGCCAAATGTTCCATTCCAGCTTTACAAAGAAAACTAGAGGTGTGAGAATTCTCATACATAGAACAGTCTCCTTTGTAGCATCAGATGTAGTATCTGTTCCTGAAAGGAGATATGTGATTGTCACGGGCAATTTATTTAACTGTAAAGTGATTTTGATAAATGTTTATGCACCTAATATCGATGATAAGGAATTCATACAAAATGTATTTGCATCCATTTCCAATGTGAACACTCATAAAATTATTTCGGCTGGGGACTTAAATGGTGTTTTAAATCCACTCTTAGATAGGTCTCCTGTCACAGGGGGGATGACATCTGACACTGCAAAGACAATTATACAGTTTATAACTGACCACAACTTATCAGAACCCTGGAGGTTTCTAAACCCAAACTCAAGAACATATTCCTTCTACTCACCAGTGCATCATTGTTACTCAAGAATTGATTATTTCTTTATAGATAATAATTTCTTGCCTACAATTAAATCTTGCAAGTACGACACTATTGTTATTTCTGACCATGCCCCTCTGATCTTAGAGCTAAAATCATTATGCCCCACATCCTCATCTTGCAGATGGCGTCTTAACCCACTTCTATTAGCAGATGAGAATTGTACAGAATTTATATCAAAACAAATCAGTTTCTTCCTAGAGACAAATACGTCCTCAGAGGTCTCTGTAGGAATACTCTGGGAAACTCTAAAGGCCTTCTTAAGAGGACAGATTATTTCATATCTTTCCCACAGAAATAAATTAGAAACCAAGAAGGTATCAGAGCTAACCAGCAAAATTACTAGAGTAGATGAAGAACATGCCAGGTGTCCAAGTGAGGCTCTTCATAGGAAAAGGCAGGCTCTGCATTCAGAGCTCAACCTCTTGACAACTAAAGAAACTGAACAACTCATTTTTAAATCAAGACATCATTACTATGAACACGGAGAGAAAGCTAATAAGCTCTTAGCTCAACAAATCCACAAGCAAGAAGTTTGCAATGCAATCCCAGCAATCACCAACATGAACGGAGATAAAATCATTGACCATAAAAATATAATGCACACATTTAGAGACTACTATAAATCCTTATATTCTACTGAGTTTAAAGAAGACAACACACAATCTAATGCATTTCTGGATACATTACATATACCACAAATAGATACTTTTAGTGCAGAGGAATTGAATAAACCTCTGGTGCTATCAGAATTACTAGATGCTATAAAGTCACTTCAGAGCGAGAAAACAGCAGGCCCTGATGGCTACCCTGTACAATATTTTAAGAAATTATCCACTCAACTAGCTCCCCTCTTATTAGCAACATTTACAGAAGCTAGAGACAAACAAATTCTACTTCAAACTTTTCGCCAAGCATTAATCACCGTCTTTCCTAAACAAAATAAGGACTTATTACAATGTGCATCATACAGACCAATTTTACTTCTGAATAATGTTAAGATACTCTCCAAAGTCCTAGCTAGAAGGATGGAGAAAGTGCTGCCTTCGGTAATATCACAAGATCAAACTGGATTTATTAAAGGCTGACACTTAGCTTCCAATCTTTGATGCCTGTTTAATGTAATATATTCACCAGCAAAGTCAAACACCCCAGAGATATTATCATCGTTGCATGCAGAGAAAGCATTTGACATGATTGAATGGAACTACCTTTTTACTACATTAGAGAAATTTGGGTTTGGATCGAATATTTGTGCATGGATCAAAATACTGTGTACCAATCCAGAAGCTTCAGTTTGTATTAACAACATTTGTTCAGACTACTTTAAAGTAGAATGTGGTACCAGACAAGGATGCCCCTTGTCACCACTTCTGTTTGTAATCACCATTGAACCACTGGCAGTTCACTGTCGAAATGCTTATCAGATAAAGGGGATTATCAGAGAAGGAATGAGAAAATAGAGAAAATTTCTTATATGCAGATGATATGGTACTGTATATATCAGACCCACAAAATACTGTGTCTGCAGTCTTAATAGCACTTACAGAATTTCAAAAGATCTCTGGTCTCAGAATTAATTTGAATAAAAGTATGCTCTTTGCAGTGAGTTCTGAAGCATACAATATTAGATTGGACACCTTCCCTTTTATTACTGCAGATCAGTTTATAAATACCTCAGGGTAAATATCTTAAGTAAACATAAAGCTCTTTATCAACAACATTTTGCAGTTTGTATGAAAAAAATTAAGCAAGACTTGCATAGATGGTCAACCCCTCATCTCACTCTAGCTGGAAGAATTAACTTTGTTGAGATGAATATGCTTCCTGAGAGTCTCTTTTATTTCAAAATATTCCAATATACAACAATAAATCATTCTTTAGGCAATTAGATTCAATCATAACCTTATTTATTTGGCACTTAAAACATCCATGTATCTAAAGAGCGACCCTACAAAGACCTAAGGCAGAAGGTGCCATGGCTCTACCAAACTTTCAGTTTTATTACTGGGCAGCAAACATACAAGCTATAAAAACCTGGACACAAATAGATGAACATACACAGGCTTGGTCCGCAATAGAAGTAAAATCCTGGAGTACTTCTTTATATTCGCTGCTTTGTGCCCCAATAACTGCAAGTTATTGCCAATATACTAATAACTGAATTGTGCTTCACTCACTCTGAACATGGAACCAATGCAGAAAGAATTTTAAGATGGAGAATCTTTTATCTGTGGCACCTCTGCAAGAGAAACACATTTTTCAACCATCGCAAACATATGCAATTTTTAATATCTGGAAAACATTTGGGATTAAATTACTTAGGGATCTTTATATAGACAACATCTTTGTATCCTATGAATAATTACATTCCAACTTTGTTAAACAGAACCTGCCTCTCCCACCTTCCTCTATGCTGGAAAAAATATTGCTCAATTTCAAGGACTCAGACAGCATTTCTGCAATATATAAAATTATTTTACAGTCCCTCCCTTTCAAAGACCCAAGAGGACAATGAGAAAAGGATCTCTCACTCTACATATCAGAAAAGGAGTGGAAGGTAGCAATGCAGAGAATTCACTTGAGCTCCATATGTGCAAAGCATACAATTATTCAACTTAAAATGATATATCGAGCACATCTGTCACGCTTAAAACTGTCCAAAATGTTTCCAGGGCAGGAGCCAACCTGCGAATGCTGCAATCAAGTTCAAGTCACACTGGGTCACATGTTCTGGGCCTGCAACAAATTAACATCATTCTGGTCAAAAATGTTTAAGTGCCTTTCAGACAGCCTTGGTGTCACAATCCGTCCTAACCCATTAACAGCTGTGTTTGGTGGGCTCTCAGAGGGGCTTAAAGCGGAGAAGGACAAACAAACTGTGATGGCCTTCACTACACTATTGGCACGCAGACTTATTTTGCTAAACTAAAATAATCCTAACTCTCCACTTTTAAGTCAGTGGGTCACTGAAGTTTTATATTATTTGAAATTGGAAAAAATCTAATTTTCACTTAGAGGATCTGTGCAGAACGTTTTCAAAACCTGGCAGGATCTCATCAATAATATTTTAGAATAAGCTCTTAAAGCACTGAGGAAGTAGATTCTCTTCCTATTTCTTTTTCTTTTTCTTCTCCATTTATCTTTATCCGCCTATTAAACTCATTAATTTATTTATTTTTACTAGCTTTAAGTATAATTCCGTTGGCCATGCTCTCTTTCTCAAGGGTGGGGGTTGATTTGTTTTCAATCCTATTTTTTGTAAAAATTTATCAATTTGTATGGAATGATTAGAATAAAATTAAAAAGAAAAAGAGATGAGGCCCAAGGTCTATTTGGAGTATATTTCTGGGATTAGGGCCTTTTCTTTTAAGGTTTTGGACCTAACATCACAACAAACACTAGAGAAAGTCCAGAAATCTTTTTAGTTTAAACAGAAGAAGAGAGAACTTAAAATCTTAGTATGGTGGGTTGTTGCTGTTACTTTAAAAGAAAATTTTCAACAAGAGCATGTGAATAAGGATGTTAATTTTTTTGAAGGGTTAAACTACAAACTATCCTGATTATAAACTTTAACTTCACACAGAGAGCAGCAGACATGTTGAATAAGTGACCATGTTTTATGGTAGGAATTTGGAGACCTTCAAAAGTTTATTTGATACAATTTTGGAGCAATTAGGTGAATAGAATTGGTGAGCTTATTCAGCTGATTGGCCTCTTATCTATAAAAGTGTTCTAATAATATATTAGCAAATGTAGAACTAATTATTTATCAATTATATTTCATGTTTTTATAGGATTGCACTTGCAGGATTTACCAAACTAAACCTTACAGCTGAAAGCAGAGCATCAACAGCTTCTAAAATTGACATTGTGAATTCTGTTTTTTCATTCACCCATTTTTCTGCTATAATCACTCTAATAAATTCTGGTAAGTGTCATCTCCATCTTGCAACGTCTTACATTTTTTTGAAACACAAATTTTATTTCTTTTATTATTCACCTTATAGTAAATTACAGTGTTGTTGCTCAGTATTGTTTGGTCACAGGATGCTTTTTAAATTATATCATTTTAAAATATTTAAAATGACATAGACATAGTAAAGCATATGGTTACCAGAAATAATCTGAAAATTTTGTCTTGTTTGATTTTAAATACAATCCCTTTTCCATCCTTTAATTTTTTTGTTATCTTAAATTACAACATCCTCATCTATATATATAATTCACTAAGGCAAGACAACCATGGAAAGCACGCCAGAAGAGGTGTGGATTCACTAAGCTGCCAACAAGTGAGACACCTATGGCGCAAGCAGGAAAGAGCCACGTCCACCAACTCCAAGACCATTGGATACGACGACAACTCGCAGGGCCACGCCCACCAACTCGGACGCGACGACACAGAAAAAATGGCATCATTTATATTCGTCTGTCGTAGAGGCCACATGCAGTGCAGGTCAGGTTAATGTCATGTGCATTGACTGTTCATAGAGGCATGTTTCTCGCGGAGGTGAATCGCCATATGCAGCGTGTGAAACGGTTTGCGAGGGGTATCCCATGGGATCCTTAAAACAATCCTTTACAACTGAGGTTGAAGCACAATGAAGTAAGCAGTCTTTAAAACCCAACTTTTCGGTTAAGATGAATGACCGCGTGCACCATTGCAAACTGTTTTACACACTACATACAGCAATTCGCTTCCGTGACAAACATGTGTCTTCTTAGATGCTCCTGCAGGAACACGGAAGACGTTTTCCTGCCTACCCTCGCTCTCTAGGCATTCACACTGCCTGCCTATTTGCCCGGACGCAAAAACTCACCGACCACCCAGTTAGTCCCTTTCATCTGCGGTAAGAGTCCACATGCACGTCTGAGCCACGCGGCATTTGTTATGCCACGGGTTCACTATTGTGTTGTATTTTGCTCTCTCCAGAGTTCCATCTTTTCATTCACTTACTGTTGTATTCTCACACCAACCCGTTTTAGACATCCCTGTCTTTCCAGAAGTGTTTAGCATTCAATAAATAATTATGCATGACTTTGAGCGTGTGTCTACCCAGCGCAGACAGGCATGGGTAAGCCGTTGAACCCCATTCGGGCTGCAAGCCGTGGAATTCCCACTAAATGTGACTCATACGCTCCCACTCATTACGTCCCTACCCTTTGTGCACACCCCCCTCCTACCGTTGTCGGGTATCTTGGTGGATTATATATAGAAAAGCAGCCAAAACCGAGGGGTATCCCATGGGGTCATTAAAACATTCCTTTACAGCTGAGGTTAAAACACAATGAAGTAGGCAGTCTTTAAAAAAAAGTTTTCGGTTATGACGCACGCCTGCGTGCACCATAGCAAACTGTTTTACACGCTACATACAGCAATTCGCTTCAGCGACAAACATGCTTCTTCTTAGATGCTCCTGCACTTTGTTCACACCTCGCTACTACCGTGATCTGGTGTCTTGGTGGATTATATATAGAAAGGCAGCCAAAACCACACAGAGCAATGAAAAGTTCCATCTTTTCATTCTCATTCTGTTGTATCCTCAAACCCTCCCTTTTTAGACAACTGTATCTTTCCAGAAGTGTTCAACCATCATTAAATAGTTATGCGGCGTTTGTTATGCCGCGGGTTCACTATTGTGTTGTATTTTGCTCTCTCCAGAGTTCCATCTTTTCATTCGCTTACTGTTGTATTCTCACACCAACCCGTTTTAGACAACCGTGTCTTTCCAGAAGTGTTTAGCATTCAATAAATAGTTATGCATGACATTGAGCGTGTGTCGAGTCGGCGTGGGTAAGCCGTTGAACCCCATTCGGGCTGCAAACTAAGTCCCACTAAGTGCGACTCCTACGCTCCTACTGGTTGTGTCCCAACCCTTTGTACACACACCCCTCCCACCTTGCTAATACCTTGGTCGGGTGTCTTGGTGGATTATATATAGAAAAGCAGCCAGATCCGCACAGAGCAATGAAAAGTCTACATCACTCACAGGTACATCTGGACTATGTAAAGACGGTGACTTGACGAGTTGGAGGTGGGCACATGAGCGGGCAGTGCATACTGAACGAGAAATCAGCAGACTAGCCTGATGGACAGAGCTTAATGGACGTCATTCTCCTTTCCTCCCGTTCCATACTCCGCGCCGTGCACCCCCATCCCTCCGTCTGGCAGGAGAAGGACGGTGCGCCAGTTTTCAGTCACTTCACACGATTGTGTGTTGGTTCGTTCCGTGCATTGTTACAATGTTGCTTTTCTTGATGATTTATTACATTACCGATTTTTCAAATGTTAATTTTCTCCCTGTGCTTAAAAATCATTAAAAAACCGGCCTGATTATGCGGCGTATGGTACGCCGCGGGTTGGCTAGTATGATATACTTTGTCTCTGTTGCATTTATTGCATTGTTATAAAGAAACTTACTTAAATTTTCAATCTGTTCTTTGTTTTGTTTTTTAAAAACAAAAAATAAATTATCCTATAATGACTTATTGTAAGAATCTCACAAAATATGGCACTCTTTACACAACACACTCTTTACACAACATACAATATACAATAAATCCTCAATATCTTCAGACTCCATTCCCACAGATTCACTTATTGGGTCAGGTCAGGTTGGGGATAATGCACTTGTACCGCGCATTGCTGCAACCACCACACCACACGGTTTATTTCAAACACATTATGTTATTAGCCCATAGAGCTGAAATCACACAAACCAGCTGACAGGTCACATCAAACTGGTACAGCACGTTGGCTCACCCACTATATGTTGAAACAGTCCAGGATCCTGGTTTTCAACCCCCCAGGCAGACATGCAATCCAGTCCCATCCTCTGGAAATAACCAACTTTCTGCCAAAGCCAAGTACTACATGGACGTCCCCTTGGCCTGGTCCAACCACTCAGGTCCTCAACAACGAGCGTCCTGTGAGCTGTATTACCATGGGTGAATTGCGCCACTTGGCCGTAGTGCCGTAACTGACGCTCCCTCACAATGCAGGTAATGTACCTCATTCAGGGCTCCATGAACAACCGCTCGTTCAACACAAAGTCAAACCAAGGATTTTCCAGAGAGACACAGTACCAAAGGAGTCCAGTCATGGTCTCAGGTCACTGGATAGTGTCCATGTCTCGCAACCATATAGCAAGACAGGAAGCACCAGCACTCTAAAGACTTGGACGTTTGTCCAATTGCAGAGTCACATCTCTCTCTAGTGACCTCATGACCCCCTTATGCTCTCCCAATCCATCTTCTGACATTGGACATCTCTGGACACTTATTCACAATTTTAAAAGTGTAACTCATTTTGCAACATTGTGGTCTAGTCTTGCCTATTTGAGGGCAGGCACAGCAGAAAAAAATTCAGAGATACCTGTCACGTAAAAGCAACACCTGAGACTGCAGGTCTGTGATGTCCTTTAGACGTCCAGAGATGCATGTATGCTACACTGAATTAAACAACATGTGCCTTGCCAGCCCTAAGAGCCATGGGTAAGCCATTAAACCCCATTTGTAATGAGGACTGTGGCCTGAAATTGTTTCCCACAAACACGTAATTCCCAGTAAGCACAGGTTATAAGCTCACACTGATTAATTCCTTGCCATTTGTACAGACTGGCTGTCACTACTGCTGACTGAATGGTTCAGTGAGGTCCTTAGACAGACCCTGCATGCAGTCACTCAAGGTCATTGGTGATGCACCTAAAAGACGACCAAACCTGACAACAGAGGAAGCAAAGGACATATCAAGGTTTCTGTAGGTAAACCTGAGACTCCATCCAACTCCATCTCCCCACTATAGTCCTCCTGGTATCCCACTGGAACAACACTCCATTTCCCTATAGGATCAGTGCTTCAGTAGCTGCAGTTTCTATTTTTAATGTGATTTTCAGGAATATGCTATACTATACTATACTAAATACACTATACTTTACTAGTTTCTCTTTAGCCATTATTGCATGCCTTTAGATTTACTGCATGTTTAGTTTTGTTAGTCTTAAGGGTTTATAATAATATACACCATTCAAGGACAGAAACTGCAGCAGCAAAGCAGCCTTATGGATTATTGAACCTTCACTGTGTTTGACAGGATGGAAAGTGTTTTTGCCTTTGAAGGCTTCATTTTATCACCTCTAAAAAAAAAAGGACTTATTTACTTTTCCAAAAGGTTTCAATTTGTTCTCATCTATTTGGACTAATGGAAGTAAGATAATAAATAAGGTTTCAACTGGCTTAATTTTGTCTGTTTTTCAACAGTAGATCTTCCTTCCTTTTCCCTCTAATTCAAACATATACCTTTGGAGTTTTGCCAGATTCACTTATTGGGTCAGGTCAGGTTGGGGATAATGCACTGGTACAGCGCGTTGCCACAACCACCACACCACACGGTTTATTTCACACACATTATGTTATTAGGCCATAAAGCAGAAATCACAAAAAACAGATGACAGGGTGAAACAACAGGGAAATAAACAGAAACACATGAAGAACACGCAGGTCAAGTCACATTAAGTTGGGGAGCATGCACTGGTACAGCACATTGGCTCAACCACTACATTTTGAAACAGTTTGGGATCCCGGTGGGCAACCTCTCAGGCAGACATGCAGTCCAGTCCCATCCTCTGGAAATGACCATCTATGACCACATAGTTCCAAGAGTGGTACATTTTTTGATACAGAAAGAATAATGCCAAGTTCTTTAGAAGTTGATGTTCTTGCAACAAGTTGTTTGACAGTTGTTTGGTCCCAGCAACTTTCACAGAGAAAAGCTGAACAAAAATTTGTGACCTCATTTCAGATGTTCATGTGTGTGAATGGTCACTTTAAAACACTTTAAAATATACTGTAGATGGGATGATGTGCGCAGGAAATAAGAACCAGCTGCTTCTCTGCAAAATTAGTTGAATAATCCTAAAGGCTGTCAAAATATTTGTCCAAGCTTCTTCATATTATTATAAATAAAACAGCTTTTTTTGTAATCAACTTTTTATTAAATAAAGACAGAATGATAGGATATAAACAATAAAATGACATAACGTGCAAAGGAACGTGAACCAACCTACTCCCACCCTATATATAATTAAAACTAATAAAATTTAAAGTTCCTTCCTCCATGTGAATTGTTTTTAAATACTGTATATGGATAAAACTGCTAGCTTGCCAATAAATTTGATTTCTTTTAGTAGAGCCTTTCTTCTTGTCCTCTTTTCTTTTAGGTAATTCAGCTCTTATTGGAGGACTTGTTGGAGGGATCTTGGGGGCACTTGTAATCCTAATCGTGGCTTTTTTCATCCACAGGAGAAGGTGAAACATTTACTGTACTTTATTGTTGAGCTTTAATGCTAGTTTGTGTTCATAATCACTCCTTATTACATAATGTCCACAGCCCAGAAAGCTTATCATGAAAACCGGTGTACTTATAGTCTGCTTTTCTGTTGAGATGATTTTTGCAGGAAAGAAAAAAACCTGCAAAAACCTTCAGTGTGTCTTCTTTGAAATCCTTGATGCTTCTGCCATTGTTACTCCTCTTATGCATATAGTAAGCCATAAATATCATATGTACGTATATAAGGGAACTAAACTCAGTAGCTGACACTTTGAACAGGCCAGCTTCTGATCAGATTCATTCTTCCCGAAATAAATCAGTGGTTGTCAATGGAACAGATCAGCCCAGACTATTACAACTTGATAAAGAATTTGGATCTTGAAGAAACTACAACACACTTCCACAGATTTATATGTCAGTGTAATGACAACTACATTAAGAATTTAAATGCTTCCAAAGCAGTTGGTTGGTATTTTGAAAATGAAATGAAAGTAATTTCACTGAGGTCATTTTTAAGCTGATAAAATGCTACTTTTAACACTGAAATAGAAGTGAGCATCATCCTCATAATAATAATAACCCAGGTCAGTGCTACAAGTAATATGCTAAGGAGAAAACGTGAAGATACAGAACAGCAGACCACCAAAGGTGACTGGGTGACCTTGTGCGACTGACACTGACCTGGGCCTGCTGTTTCAAAGCCTAACAAACTGAAGCCTATTGGTTAGACAGGACATAAACCACAGGAGAGCAGTGCTAGAGATATGCAGAATGGTCTCCATTCTGGACGGTAGTTGGATGCCAGATCCTTGAACCTTTTAGGCATTAAAGTTGCATGGCATAAGTTTTCCTTCCATTAAGTGAACTGCATCAATCCTGAAATGACAATGGAATTTTTCTGGACATTAGTGAGAAGATACATAAATTGGCTACTATTTCTAATGTTGTTGTTGTTCAATATCCTATCAATTAAAAAATATATTTATTTATATACTGTATATTGTTTATTTTTGTGTATTTCTAGGCAAAGAAGGAGCCACCTGTCATCTAAAATTGATATTAACCCTATTCCTATTAGCGAGTAAGTTTTTTTTTTTTGAAACTTTTGAACAACACATACTTTAACAGTGAATTTAGCCCAAACACATCTGAGTAAAATTTACAAAGATTCTCAGCCCATTAAATGTCACTTGTGAGCCTAGCAGATTGGTATTAGAAAAATGAGGGTCCGCTTGCAGATATGCAGATTAATGCTTAGAGAGTTCAACTTTCAGTTAATTGTTAGATTCACATGCGCTTTTCCCATTAAGGTATCCATGAAGAGTGAGAGTACAGTATATGGACTGGATGTGACAAGAGGCCGAAGTGCAAGGTGGTCACTGACCCATGCCAGTGATCTACGGGTGACTTGTAGTTCACAGATATATACACGCCCAGTGCCCTTCTCAGAATAAAAACAGGCAGTTGCTGCCTTAAACAGAGTTGGGCTTCTTAACACAAACAACAATCTAAGTGGACAATTCTAAAAGCTAAAGCTTCGCTCACTTCTACAGCTTTGTAGTAGAATTTTTCTTCACGTTGAGGAAAATATTGTTTTTATGAAAAAAAATCTGCATGCACATTTAGGACTTTGAAAGAAAGACTTCTGTCAATTTTCAGTTTAGTCCTAAGCTTCAGCTTTGAGCTTTTTAAAGTTCATCATTTTCAAATGTACGAGTCACTGCAACTAAACTCGAATCATAATGTGGTTGATTAAAGAATGACAGAGTTTGTCAAAGTCAGATCCTGTAGGATCTGCTGCTAATAGTACCCACTTCTTTTGCATTAATTATATGTTACTTCCTTTTTAAGATAAAACGACCTTATTTTTTCCAGCAGCCAAACAATTGTGAGATGTAAAGTGAGACAACACATGGCCAACTAACTCAATCCCATTTGCAGATGTTTTAATAAAATATATGAAAAGAAAAAAAGCAAAGGTCCAAGAAATATTGATTATTTAGGTGATGCACTTTCACAAAGCAAAAAAAATAAAAAATCAGAAAACCAACATTGAGTGTATCAGAATGAAAGTAAGCAATAATAAGATGTAGAATTAAATAGCAGGTTTCACTAACATCAAGAAGTCGTTTCTAATTAAGAAACTGGTTGAACCAAAAATGGTAGTTAAATGAACTTGTCATCTGTTTTCTCCCTTTGCATCTCGTTATTTTTTGGTTTCATGTTAAGGAAAAATCTAAACTATTACAGGGGTCTGAAATTTCAAAAACAGTTCAAGTTAACAGAAGTAGTCCAGATGTCCCATTAGCAATTTCGACTGGTTAGCAGTTATAGTGGCTGGCCTCCAGGGTCTATCTTTAACACTTCTGTTTTACATTTACATTAAAGATGGTAGAAAATTAAACATCTAAAAGAAAAAAAGAATTTTTTCTGGCACAGCACAAAGTTGTTTTATGTTCAAGATCTACCAAACATCAGCTGTCATGGAAAGGAAAAGAGTATTAATAAACAAACAGAGGTATTGGCCTCAGTCAGCCTCTTTCACCCTCATTGTACACAATCTCTCTCCTCCAGTCTGGCCATCAGTAGTACCAGGAGATTCAAGGACAGCTTTTATCCTCAGATCTTAAATCTGCTCAACAGCCACTCAGGCTGACGACTACGTGATGTGCATTTCTTCTCTCCCTCATCTCACGCTGCACTTAATGTATAGCATTGCATTCTACAATTGTTGCTGGTGTTGGACTGCTGTCACTTGTCTGTGAGAGACACGCAAGTAAGAATTTCTCTGTACTGCGTACACAGGCAATAAACTTCAAAATGAACGCTTTACTAGCAAATTATTGTAGTAGTGTCAAAATTAAGGCCATACTGTGCAAAATTGACCAATAAAAATGATGTTAATTAAATATTAAATAAAGTCACATAATACCATGCATTACAAAAACAAAAGTTACAAGTATTTTTTTCATTTTCTCTTTTTTTTACAGATTTACAAAGTAAGTACACCTTTATTTGACTGTTGTAGCAGCTGTAGATATATAATTTCTGTAATATTATCTGTATCCTTTACTGTTGTCCCTACAGACATATAAATTGTTTAAAAAATTAATTAGGCAACAAATGCTCAGAATAATTGAGGCATGTTGACACTGAGATTAGAGTTGCTGCCTCAAGGATCCAGTGTTCTTGATTCAGATCCTGGTCCTTGGTGTGTTCCAGAAAGCAGGATTAGTGTGAAATCCGGCTAAAGTAAGTCAGGATTTGCAGGAATCAGGTGATTTCCACTCCAGAAAACCTGGATTTAGCCAAACCCATGTTTCTGGAACAGATTAAGCCAGACTTTTGTGATCTGTGAGGCCAAAGATGCAGTTAATTTGTTAATCCTGAATGGGCTCAGGATTTTCCTGTTCCACAAAGAAAATTTGACAAAGTCAAACTCAGTGCTCTGAAACTAACCTGCAAAAGAGCAGGTTTAACGTGAAGGCTTAACACTTTGAGGCTTCCACTCTTAAGATCAAAGGTCGTAAATATTCTGTCAGAAGCGCTGATCCCAGCTATGCTATTTGAGAAGAAGAAAAAGTGTTAAAAATGCTGTGCCCCTTCCTGATCGAGAAATTGATGTAGAAGCACAACTCCTTCTGTTGAGAACAAAGTAATCGGACTACGATCAGACATTGTGGGATGCCCAGAGATGAATCTGCATGAACGTCACCATTTTACATCCAAAGATTAAATACATCCAAGCAGCCTTCAAAAACATGTTCAGTGTCTCATGTTGTAGCTTTAGGCTGACATCGATGCAATTCCAGTTTTCTTCACATCATTGCAGATGCCACACATAACAGCTAAGCAATCACAAAACAGGGTCTGATCACACACACACACACACGCACACAGGCTGTCTTACAGAGACAGAAATAAATACTCACCATCTAAGAGGAATTCCATAGAGTTGCATGTAATCAAATTTAAGCAGCTGCAGCATTTCTGAGCAGTAATAACTGATTATAGACTGACTGGTGGAACAAGCTGCCCACCTTCAGCTCTTCTGTGCAATCCTTCACCTTTAAAAGAAAACATTTGAAGATTCTCCACTTAAGTGAATTAATGCAGTTTAGATTTGGGGTTTTGTAATTAAATTAAGCAACAATGTGACTTCTGCATTGTATTGTAGTCCATATTTGACTGATGGCTTTTAAAATGAACTGCAAGTATGTAAATCAAATTACAAATATCAATGTGTACTCTTATTCATTTTTTAAATAATACGAGATGTCACATACATAATGACTTTACACCAAATATCCAGGGTCTCATGTTTAAATGGGGTAAGTTACCATTGAAAGAGTGGGCAGTATATGACAGTAGCTAACCTTTGCTTTCTTTTGTCATGTAATTACCGGACAATAGAGAGTTTAATGCAGGCACAATAACATTTGACATGTCTTGCAGTATTGAATAGAACAACTGTATGTATTTTCAAAATTTAAATGGTGTGAGTTTTACTTACACTTTTTTGATGGTAGTAAATTTGCAAAAAACAGAATATAATGCTTATTTGAGGCCATATAACATTCAAATAAAGTAGTAGTAGCCAGTGTACATTTTGCAGTATTCAAAAAATTACCACATAAAATTTAGGATTTCACTGATTAACTCTTTTACACTTTCATTCTTTTAGTGATATTTCTCCGTGCCATTGCCCTATCCATAGCTACTGCATTGCTTCTCTTTTGTCAGATGTACCAATAATCTTCACACACTGCCATCAGCACTTCATGCTCTGCTGGCATGAAGGTGGTCATCTTTGTTTCTCAGACTTGTAGTCCATGGTTGATCAGCTGGTCAGTGATCGATTCATAAGGGCTTGTAAATTTTGCTGTGAATCCAGTGCTCTACAACAGGCTAATCTGCTAGTGTGAAATTATGCTAAAGCAAGCTGGACTTCATTTTGAAATCCAGGAGTGAATTATGTAATTGTTCTTTCTGGAACAGACCCCTGGTTAGTTTCTGTGTAGGTCTTGCACATTCTCCCTATGACTGCATGGAATTTTCTTCCAAATCCCAATGCCATGCATGTTGTGCCATTTGGTGATTCTAAAATGGTCCATTAGGAAAAGAGTGTTGCGATGTGATGAACTTTTGTTCATGTGCCCAACACAACTAGGTTACAGGCCCCCCTACCCATGACCTTGAATTGGAATTTTTTTGTTTGTTTTTTGTTTTTTTTATTATTGTGTTGATTCTATTGAAATCACACAACATTCCATACAAATAGATCAATTTTACAAAAATAGGATTGAAAACAAATCAACCCCCACCCTTGAGAAAGAGAGCATGGGCAGCAGAATAAAACTTAAAGCTAGTGAAAATAAGTAAATTGATGAATTAATAAGTAAATAAAAATAAATGGAGAAGAAAAGGAAATGTGGAGAGAGTCTCCTTCCTCAGTGCTTTAAAAGCTTATTCTAAAATGTTATTGATGAGATCCTGCCAGGTTTTGAAAATATTTTGTACAGAGAGTGAGAATTTGATTTTTTCCAACTTCAAATAATATAAAACATCAGTTACCCACTGACTTAAAAGAGAAGAGTTTGGATTCTTCCAGTTGAGCAAAATAAGTCTACGTGCCAAAAGTGTAGTGAAGGCAATCACAGTTTGTTTGTCCTTCTCCACTTTAAGCCCCTCTGTGAGCCCACCTAACACAGCTGTTAATGCGTTAGGAGGGATTGTGACATCAAGGCCATATGAAAGGCATTTAAAAAGTTTGGTTCAGAATGATGTTACTTTGGTGCAGGCCCAAAACATGTGGCCTAGTGAAGCTGGAACTTGATTGACCTTGAATTGGATTGAGCAATTTTGATAATCTTATGTATGTTGTGTTATGTTATAGTGAAAGAAGGAAATCATTCATAGTTTATATGTAACAAAAACTAAGCATATCTGTATCAATGTTTAAAATATATTCTTCAGAATCATACCTGTTGAACATTTTGAGAAGTACTACGTTAAGCAGCGTGCAAATCAAAATTATGGTTTTGCAGTAGAGTTTGTGGTAAGTACTCTATTTTTAACAAAACTAAATTGTAATTATTAAGCTTATGATAGTGAAGTAGCCAATGTTGCTTTCAAAATGTATTGAGAGAGAGCCAGCATAGTACTTTCATCAGTTTTTGCGGACCAATTCTGTGTGTAATCAACATTTTAACATTGAATACATTTTCATATTATATTTTATTTTTGTGTTCATTTTTAGGCGTTGCATATCTATACTAATAAAAGGCAAAGCCCTCCCTGACTCACTCACTCACTGACTGACTGACACACTCATCACTAATTATCCAACATATTATCTTCTTAATAAAATTTTAAGGCAGTACTTCGCCGTTGCGAAGCACGGGTATTTTGCTAGTTCACAATAAAATAAGCATGATAATATTTGTGTATTATGTAGTTACAGTCATTCTTCCGTAAAGCAGTGTGAAGAATGGAAAATGTAGGTTAAATATTTTTTTTCCTTGTTACAAATTCAATTCAAATTACATTTTATTCACTTGTGTGATACTGACTTCTATTCACAATGATTAGCATCTCTTGAGATACAAACAGTACAGGACACTTTCACCAGTAGATTTACAGACAATTTCTACCCACATAACATAAGGTTGCTGAACAGTCAATCATAGGAAAAAACAGTGTAACATAACACTGTGTGAGTGTATATTTATTGTATATAGAGGAAGAGTAGGAAGAGGAGAAGAATGTTTTTGAGAAAAACAAAGCTTTGCGTATGGTGTTTATTGATTTGGAGAAGGTTTATGAGAGAGTGAAGAGGTCTGGAGGTGCATGAATGACAATGGAGGACCAGAAAAGTGTGTGAGGATTGTCCATGATATGTTTGTGGGAATGAGGAGTCAGGTTAAAAGCAGTGTTGGGGTAGCAGACAAGATCCCAGTTAAAGGTGGTCTGCATTAGGGGTCTTCTTGAAGTCCTTACCTCTTTGATTTGGTTGTGGATGTGTGATAAAAGACCAATCATCCTGGCTTTTTAATGATGACATTGTGTTGTGTAGCAACAAAAAAAGGAAGTTGAGAGGAATGTGAATGAGTGAAGAAGGTCTTTGGAAGATAGAGGACTGAAGAAAACCATCTCTAAGAGTGGGCAAGTTTAAATATCTAGGATCAGTGGTAGGCCGAGATGAAAAATGAGATACCCATAGAGTGCAATGTGAATGGAACAACTGGAAGAAGGTATCGGGAGTATTGTGTAATCGAAGAATTAAGGCAAAGGTTAAAGGCAAGGTTTTTAAGACAGTGGTAAGACCAGCACTTCTTTATGGAGCTGAGACATGGGCAGTAAAGGGGACAGTGGCAGATGGAGGAGAATTGAGAATGTTGATGGATGTGTAGAGGGCAGAAAAAGAAATGAGGTACAAGAAAAGTAGGAGAGATATTTAAGAAAGTACAGGAAAGTATGTTGAAGTGGTTAGGGACATGTGATAAGGAGAGACGATGAATAATACAGGGGAAAAGAAAGCAAGGAAGGCCAAAGCAGAGATAAAGTAAAAGAAGATCTGAAGGAAAAGGATCTGATTGAGGAGGAGATGTAGGAACAAATTGTATAGAGATGGCTGATCAAGCACATCAACCCCACATAGAAGTGGGAATAGATGAAGAGGCAGAAGAAGAATATACATATATTATAAAAAGAGAATCAGGATAAGAGAATGTTTTGGGGCACCTTGCGGCCAACCCTGTATAATAATAAACACTGAAGTGAAAATAAGAGTGTGTTAACAATGCAACAACGAGTCGTTCCATATCAGGGCAGACTGAGTAAGATGGTGGTTCCTTGATTTATGAGGCATTCTGGGAGGAGGAGGAGGGCCCAGGTGGATGGACCCCAGAAGTGACATCAGAGATGGGACAGTGTCAGTTTTTCTTTCTGCAGAGGGAGGAGAAGAGAGATTGTTATTATGCCGTGCCATCTTATGTCTCGGTGGAGAATTACAATCACTGAATCTCTTAAGCTGTTTCCCATTCACACGTTTGTGACAATATATATATGTTGCCTGTTATGTGTATATATATTTTTTTGTTTAATTATTGGTGTTGTATCTTTCTGATGAATTTATTATACAATGTACACATGACAATAAACTTGACTTGACTTTAGTGACTTGTGTGTAAAGGTAAAATGAATGGATATGTAAGGTGTCCTTCTGATAAAACTTTCTCCTTTCTGTTAACTCTAACGAGACTCTATTTTCCCTTTGGTTAAATTCCATACTCCCTGTACCCTTAATTTTTTTTTTTTTTTGCTTAAAGGTCACATTACAATATGTAATACACATTCTAGTAAAAACTAAAATTAATACAACACTTCTAAAACTTAGTTAAGGTGCATTATATCATAAATACTAGCTGAAATACCCGGCGTTGCCCGGGAGGAAAATAAAGTTTTTTTTTAAATTGTTTGAGAAAAATATAATTAATAAAACACAACGTGTTATAATGGGTACCATGTTACATTAAAACTGAATTAAAAAACAATAAAGACTCACTAATGTGCTTGTATTGTTAACTGAAGTTCCTTGTTGTATACAATGTTTTTAGTTTTTCCATCTTTAGCCAATATATAAAGGTTCATAGGACTTTCCCACCCTTGAATATGCCACATAAAGTTGTCCATGTGAGAAACAGCCATTGTCCAAATTGATTCCAGCAATTTTCAATGATTGTCCTTGAGATTTATTTATGGATACTGAACCGGAAATATGTAGTCTCTACCTTCGATTTTGATAACTTAATTAAATTAGTCTGCGGTGGGCTGGTGCCCTGCCCAGGGTTTGTTCCTGCCTTGCGCCCTGTGCTGGCTGGGATTGGCTCCAGCGACCCCCGTGATCCTGTTTGGATATAGCGGGTTGGACATTGACTGAACGTATTAAAAAAAAAAACTTCCTATTACATTTTTACGAGAATTGTAACACCAACACGTTAGCTACGATGCTGCAAAACAAATGACATTTCAATCACTAATGAATAAACAAAAATCGCAAAGAGAGCCGCTGAATTCACATACTAAATATATAATATTTATGATTGATAATAAATACAATAGCTTATTTCTCTTATATATAAGCCTACAGTGGTGTGAAAAATTATTTGCCCCCTTCCTGATTTCTTATTCTTTTGCATGTTTGTCACACAAAATGTTTCTGATCATCAAACACATTTAACCATTAGTCAAATATAACACAAGTAAACACAAAATGCAGTTTTTAAATGATGGTTTTTATTATTTAGGGAGAAAAAAAAATCCAAACCTACATGGCCCTGTATGAGAAAGTAATTGCCCCCTGAACCTAATAACTGGTTGGGCCACCCTTAGCAGCAATAACTGCAATCAAGCGTTTGCGATAACTTGCAATGAGTCTTTTACAGCGCCCTGGAGGAATTTTGGCCCACTCATCTTTGCTCAGAATTGCTGTAATTCAGCTTTATTTGAGGGTTTTCTAGCGTGAACCGCCTTTTTAAGGTCATGCCATAACATCTCAATTGGATTCAGGTCAGGACTTTGACTAGGCCACTCCAAAGTCTTCATTTAGTTTTTCTTCAGCCATTCAGAGGTGGATTTGCTGGTGTGTTTTGGGTCATTGTCCTGTTGCAGCACCCAAGATCGCTTCAGCTTGAGTTGACGAACAGATGGCCGGACATTCTCCTTCAGGACTTTTTGGTAGACAGTAGAATTCATGGTTCCATCTATCACAGCAAGCCTTCCAGGTCCTGAAGCAGCAAAACAACCCCAGACCATCACACTACCACCACCATATTTTACTGTTGGTATGATGTTCTTTTTCTGAAATGCTGTGTTCCTTTTACGCCAGATGTAACGGGACATTTGCCTTCCAAAAAGTTCAACTTTTGTCTCATCAGTCCACAAGGTATTTTCCCAAAAGTCTTGGCAATCATTAAAATGTTTCTTAGCAAAATTGAGACAAGACCTAATGTTCTTTTTGCTTAACAGTGGTTTGCGTCTTGGAAATCTGCCATGCAGGCCGTTTTGGCCCAGTCTCTTTCTTATGGTGGAGTCGTGAACACTGACCTTAATTGAGGCAAGTGAGGCCTGCAGTTCTTCAGACGTTGTCCTGGGGTCTTTTGTGACCTCTCGGATGAGTCGTCTCTGCGCTCTTGGGGTAATTTTGGTCGGCTGGCCACTCCTGGGAAGGTTCACCACTGTTCCATGTTTTTGCCATTTGTGGATAATGGCTCTCACTGTGGTTCGCTGGAGTCCCAAAGCTTTAGAAATGGCTTTATAACCTTTACCAGACTGATAGATCTCAATTACTTCTGTTCTCATTTGTTCCTGAATTTCTTTGGATCTTGGCATGATGTCTAGCTTTTGAGGTGCTTTTGGTCTACTTCTCTGTGTCAGGCAGCTCCTATTTAAGTGATTTCTTGATTGAAACAGGTGTGGCAGTAATCAGGCCTGGGGGTGGCTACGAAAATTGAACTCAGGTGTGATACACCACAGTTCGGTTATTTTTAACAAGGGGACAATTACTTTTTCACACAGGGCCATGTAGGTTTGGATTTTTTTTCTCCCTAAATAATAAAAACCATCATTTTAAAACTGCATTTTGTGTTTACTTGTGTTATATTTGACTAATGGTTAAATGTGTTTGATGATCAGAAACATTTTGTGTGACAAACATGCAAAAGAATAAGAAATCAGGAAGGGGGCAAATAGTTTTTCACACCACTGTATATTCATTAAAAAATATAATCGCAGAATATGTTCAAGTTAATGTAAAAACGATGGGAAAATTGACTTTTTTTAAGGTTTTTTGACAGGTTAATTTTTGTTTTGTGATGTAGTAATAAATTTTTACATGCAGAATTATTGACAACAAATAAAAAATCGATTAAAATCAATTATATATAAGACAGGGTAGGCCCGCGAGGAAAACAGGCACGCGCCATCTCCGCTCATCCGCACCATGTGGTGAGGGACCATTACTTCATCAATATAAACCCTTTCTTTCTCAGTCATAGGTTTACGGGTTTATTTTAAAAGGTATAAATTTAATAGAAGAATTTGTGAAGAAATTATGAAAGTGAATACAATAAAAAAGTATGAAAATCAAAATCCTCACAAAAAAAATTGCTTTAACCTAACTAAATTATTTTAAAAAGATAAATACTGTAAATGGCAAATTATAAACGCTTAGTGGAAACTCGAAAATATCAAAACAAAACTTGCACTCTTCAGAAAAATGAAAGTATTTTTAATTTACTTTAAAGAAATTTATTTTAGAAACAAGAAGAGTGAATGGGTCTAAAAAACGATGAGAAATTTCGTGCTTGGACCACAAAATTTTTAAAACCATTTCTTAGCAAGCACCTATGGGCCAAGGGTAACCTACATTCCAAATTTCAAGTCCTCATGGTTCGGGAGATTTCGTGATGAGTGAGTCAGTGGTATTTATTTGGCTTTTATATATATATAAATTAAAGTCCCACATCGAAAAATTTTGGAGAGCTATATGAACAAAAGGCCCTTTGTAAAATAGTTCCTTGCATATCTTGCAGTGTAAAAAGAAAGCAGAACAAAAGCAGAGACCAGCAGTAATATTCTAGTACAAAATTAATAAATTCTTGCAAACCACCACAAAAAATGTAACCTTCATACCTTTCTTCAAAAAAGACAATTTACATTTTTTTTTTTCTAATTTTACACGATGTAAGACAGCACTAGCACAGTGAGTTATTAAGGCCTGGTTAGGATTCCTCCAGTTGAGCAAAATAAGTCAATGCATAAGCAGTGAAGTGCAGGGAATTAAAGTGGATTTATTGTTAGATTATCTTAAACCATCGTGCTATCGTGTTAATGTATTTAAGACATAATATTGGGACATGTGAGCAGCAACTATACTTCAGCAGGTCCAGTGAGTCTCCCAAGGTAATGGTGTTTAAACATTAGGTGTTAATACAAACCGGATTCCAAAAAAGTTGGGACACTAAACAAATTGTGAATAAAAACTGAATGCAATGATGTGGAGATGGCAAATGTCAATATTTAATTTGTAATAGAACGTAGATGACAGATCAAACGTTTAATCCGAGTAAATGTATCATTTTAAAGGAAAAATATGTTGATTCAAAATTTTACGGTGTCAACAAAACCCAAAAAAGTTGGGACAAGTAGCAATAAGAGACTGGAAAAAGTAAATTTGAGCATAACGAAGAGCTGGAAGACCAATAAACACTAATTAGGTCAATTGGCAACATGATTGGGTATAAAAAGAGCTTCTCAGAGTGGCAGTGTCTCTCAGAAGCCAAGATGGGTAGAGGATCACCAATTCCCACAATGTTGCACAGAAAGATAGTGGAGCAATATCAGAAAGGTGTTACCCAGCGAAAAATTGCAAAGACTTTGCATCTATCATCATCAACTCTGCATAACATCATCCGAAGATTCAGAGAATCTGGAACAATCTCTGTGCGTAAGGGTCAAGGCCGTAAAACCATACTGGATGCCCGTGATCTCCGGGCCCTTAAACGACACTGCACCACAAACAGGAATGCTACTGTAAAGGAAATCACAGAATGGGCTCAGGAATACTTCCAGAAACCATTGTCAGTGAACACAATCCACCGTGCCATCCGCCGTTGCCAGCTGAAACTCTACAGTGCAAAGAAGAAGCAATTTCTAAGCAAGATCCACAAGCTCAGGCGTTGTCACTGGGCCAGGGATCATTTAAAATGGACTGTGGCAAAATGGAAGACTGTTCTGTGGTCAGACGAGTCACAATTCGAAGTTCTTTTTGGAAATCTGGGACGCCATGTCATCCGGACCAAAGAGGACAAGGACAACCCAAGTTGTTATCAACGCTCAGTTCAGAAGCCTGCTTCTCTGATGGTATGGGGTTGCATGAGTGCGTGTGGCATGGGCAGCTTGCATGACTGGAAAGGCACCATCAATGCAGAAAAATATATTCAGGTTCTAGAACAACATATGCCCCCATCCAGACATCATCTCTTTCAGGGAAGACCCTACATTTTTCAACAAGATAATGCCAGACCACATTCTGCATCAATCACAACATCATGGCTGCGTAGGAGAAGGATCCGGGTACTGAAATGGCCAGTCTGCAGTCCAGATCTTTCACCTAAAGAGAACATTTGGCGCATCATAAAGAGGAAGGTGCGACAAAGAAGGCCCAAGACGATTGAACAGTTAGAGGCCTGTATTAGACAAGAATGGGAGAGCATTCCTATTCCTAAACTTGAGAAACTGGTCTCCTCGGTCCCCAGACGTCTGTTGAGTGTTGTAAGAAGAAGGGGAGATGCCACACAGTGGTGAAAATGGCCTTGTCCCAACATTTTTGGGATTTGTTGACACCATGAAATTCTGAATCAACATATTTTTCCCTTAAAATGATACATTTTCTCAGTTTAAACTTTTGTTCCGTGATTTATGTTCTATTCTGAATAAAATATTAGAAGTTGGCACCTCCACATCATTGCATTCAGTTTTTATTCACGATTTGTATAGTGTCCCAACTTTTTTGGAATCTGGTTTGTACATGAAAAGAAAGAGTGTAATGGCACAAGGTTAAGAAAGGGCTTGACGAAAACTGTTAAAAATATATTTATTTAAATGATTTATTTGTATTTGAAAATCTAGCTTAAACTATTCAATAAATCTTTATTTTTATAATTCAAAGATCAGAGCTCAGAGGAGTTTCATTTATTTATTGATCAGCTCATAAAGTATATACAAACACTCAGATGAACTCTGACACTCCGGCTATTTGTTTTGGTTACACTTGGTACTCCACGTACAGCACACCAAACTACAGAAAAAGTAAACAGTAAGAATAACGAAAAAAATGTATCATTTATAATTATCATTTTATTTGTGCTAGGACATTCAAACTGTTGGGACTACTCAGCCTAAGATTGCGGCATTATGCCTGGAAAATAAAGTGAAGAATCGTTACAGTAATATATTGCCATGTAAGTATACAAATAACTGTTTCCTGGTTACAGTATAACTAAAAAGTCTCTCTATTTCCTGCATGTTGCAGTGTTTGCCTGTATTGCAGTTTTACACCATGATGATATCTTGTTTAAATTGTACACTTATTGAAGTAACCCTTCACTTTAAGGAGAAATAAATGCATTGCTATCATATGTGATTTCTGTTGCTCTCATTTTCCTTCAGTGAGGCTGTACTATGTGACATCTGTATATGCCGTTCTCACATCTAAGTCTAGATCAGACCAGATATCTCCAGAAAATAAAACCCTTACAAATGCAACAGGCTCACTAATAAAATGTTTTAAATGGAGCTGCTTACGTCATAAAAGAGTCAATAATCACATTTTTGTTTATTAGATACTTTTATAAGAATGAGGTATATTCAAATACAACAATTATAACATAATATAATGTATTAATTGAGTGCATAAATATGTTTGCTAGTATCATTTTACAGTATCATTTAATTAAAGATCAATACCACATACAGTATGCATGTTCAGGCTAAAATTGCTTCCACATAAAAATTACACTCATTGATGTCCTATTATTAATTTGGTGATTGTGGGGGGGAATAAAGCTAATTGTAGTTGTATTTCCTAAACAAAACTTTTTTAAATATGTACTCAGTTTTGAAGTCTCAAGTTAAAACTGGTGCCTGCAATAAACCATAATGATGGCAAGTCATTTTAATGGTTGACTGATAAGTTATGGTTGTTCTGACTGACAGAACTGCAGTTGTTTTTAATTAGAGGTTTAATCAAAAGATGGATTGTAAATAATAACTAAAAAAAGTCAAAACTGGCAAGACAAAATTTAGTAAACACAGCCCCAGACGTGAAAAAAATAAATAGTAATAGTTTCAGAAAACTAAACAGTGAATAAAGCCTTAGTCAAAATGTTAGACGTAAAACTCGGTTGAGGGACAGATGAGAGTTCAAAACCAGAGCTCCTTATTTTAAATACTTAAAGAATAACGCTTGGTAATTAGTTAGTATCCACAAATCAGGTTCTGATCTTTTTACCGTTGCAGTAATGACATCACGCATTACACACTCCTGGTCGTCCTACAAAATGATGGTGTCTTGAGAGAATGTGATCAGTTTTTATTAACATTAAAAAAATGCATTGAATTTAAAATCTAATGTGACGACCAGATTCCTTGATAGAATTCCCAAAACAAACATTCAATTATATTTAGAGTCCAAAAAGAAACTGAAAAAATCTAAAATAAATGCCAGATCATGTCAATAGTGCCTGTGAAATATTGAATTATTATAGTCTGCAGATAATATGGCCATGAGGTTGTTTTAGTGTAATGTCCAGTAAATAATGAACATGTGTGTATGTGCAGAGCCACACTTTGTGAGCCCCATTTCTCTGACTCTCATTTCTAGACAAGCTAAGTAACTTTCTGTTTTTCTTGCCTAAAATTATTACTTTTTATGCCACAAAGATCAATTCTTGTACCTGGAGCAGTTGGGCAGCTGAGTATGTGTGACAGAGGTCTGCATATGCCTCTAATGTGACTGTTGTTGGCGTTTTGGTCATTTCTATTGTAGATCTGTTTTGCTGTCAGAAGTGGCAGTCAGACAAGAGAAAGAGGAAAATATACAACATTATACACACCGAAGTAATCAGCTCTCTCAAGGGTAGATTTGACATAATTAATTTATGAGTAATCAAGGCTGTGCAGAATCTCTCTCATTTACAGTAAGATAGTTGATTTTGATATCTCACCAATGTGTACAGAACACTGTATTGGACACGTAGTATCCCAACAAAAATGGACCTTTGTTGATAAATTTCCTTCATGAATAACTGCACTAAATTTCAACAATTAGTCCACTGGGAGCCAAGTTGTGTCAAGTGGACAGACAGATATGACAATAACAGTAGGAGATTTTTGCACTTTATGTACAAGCACCTGAAAATAGTCTGTTATTTGTAAAGCATTGTAACAAAATAGCATTAAACAGCTGCTACATCTTTTCAAAAATACTGTATTTTTCCCTTTTTAGAATAAGCCCAATAAGCAATGTACTGGAAAGTTGTGTAAAATGTATAATTTTGTAGTATCTGCAACAAATAAATACAAATAAAGAAAAAACAAACACTTAATAATGCAATCCAAACAATCTAACTCTGAAAAGCAAAGTTTTATAAACTTCCACTAAGCCCTGATTTAGTCATAATTACTGGCTTTTAGACAAAAATCTGCAAGATCACATTATTATAACCAACAAAAAAATTATTTAAGGAACAGTACATAAAATACATCATAGGGTGCACATATCATATTTTGTGAAGCAGTAAATGCATTTATCACTAGTAACAGTACACCCTGCCTACATAAAGTACAGTTTATGTTGTGTCATGTATGTTTACTGTACAGTAATGTCTTGACCTCTGAGAACTTGAGACAGCTGGGATTATAAGGTCTTAGCTGGACAAGAGCTGGCCGTGTGCTCCAAGACACCATGCACATTTCAGGAGCTGAAAGGTTTGGGAGTTGTAATCCATGGAGGTAATTGTTTTAAATTGGGGCAGGAATGAAAAGACTCGTCTCTTTTAATTAAAGGAAAACACTGTAGAAAGGAAAAAAGTCAAAAAGACGGATATATGTGCTGATACTGTAACTGCAACAATAGGTGCAGCTGTACGAGTGAATTGGTAGAAATCAGCAGCGCTTGTTTGTTTTGGTCTTCTTTCTGTCTTAAATAAATAGGCAACTGGCTGAACTTCACTGCCCTTTGATTAAAGTGTCCTATTTCCGTTACCCCAATTTGGCAGCTTATTACAATACTAATTCATTATTTGATAAACATATATTGGGAAAAGGATGTTAAAGATAGAGCTGCCAGGTAAGAGGAGAAGAGGAAGGCCTAAGAGAAGGTTTATGGATGTGGTGAGAGAAGACATGCAGGTGATTGGTGTGACAGAACAAGATGACGAGGACAGAAAGATACGGAAGAAGATGATCTGCTGTGGCAACACCTAACGGGAGCAGCCGAAAGAAGAAGAAGAAGAAGAATTGTATAAGATTAGTAAATATATTTTCTTTTATAACACATTTTTGGTGTTTTGGATTTTACTTTCAGATGATGAGTCTCGTGTCAAGCTATCAGTTGGCCATGAAGGTGACCCGAATGACGACTACATCAATGCCAGCTACCTACCAGTAAGTAATAGTGAAATAGTAAAGTGTGGAGACTTTAATAGACTGCTTGACTGTATTTGCTTATGCCAGTTAATAAAAAAATAATTTAGTGTTCTTAAATATTAGAACATTAGAACAATCTAGACGAGAACAGGCCATTCAGCCCAACACAACTCGCCAGTCCTATCCACTTGTTTCCTCCAAGAAAACATCAAGTCGAGTTTTGAAAGTCCCTAACGTCTTACTGTCTACCACACTACTTGGTAGCTTATTCCAAGTGTCTATCGTTCTTTGTGTAAAGAAAAACTTCCTAATGTTTGTGCGAAATTTACCCTTAACAAGTTTCCAACTGTGTCCCCGTGTTCTTGATGAACTCATTTTAAAATACAAGTCTCGATCCACTGTACTAATTCCCTTCATAATTTTAAACACTTCAATCATGTAACCTCTTAATCTTCTTTTGCTTAAACTGTAAAGGCTCAGCTCTTTTAATCTTTCCTCATAATTCAACCCCTGTAGTCCTGGAATCAGCCTAGTCGCTCTTCTCTGGACCTTTTCTAGTGCTGCTGTGTCCTTTTTGTAGCCTGGAGACCAAAACTGCACACAGTACTCAAGATGAGGCCTCACCAGTGCATTATAAAGGTTGAGCAGAACCTCCTTGGACTTGTACTCCACAGATCGTGCTATATAACCTAACATTCTGTTAGCCTTCTTAATGGCTTCTGAACACTGTTGGGAAGTTGATAGCTTGGAGTCCACTATGACTCCTAAATCCTTCTCATAAGGTGTACTCTCGATTTTCCGACCGCCCATTGTGTATTCAAACCTAATATTTTTACTTCCTATGTGTAATACTTTACATTTACTGACATTAAATTTCATCTGCCACAAATCTGCCCAAGCCTGTATGCTATCCAAGTCCTTCTGTAATGATATAACGGATTCCAAATTATCTGCTAATCCACCTATCTTGGTATCATCTGTAAACTTAACCAGCTTGTTACTTATATTCCTATCTAAATCATTTATATATATTAAAAATAGCAGCGGCCCTAGCACTGACCCCTGTGGAACACCACTCTTAACATCGGCCAGTCCTGATGAGGTTCCTCGCACCATCACCCTCTGCTTCCTGTGTTTCAGCCAATTCTGCACCCATCTAAAAACATCACCCTGAACTCCCACTTCTTTTAACTTGATGCCCAACCTCTCATGTGGCACCTTATCAAATGCTTTCTGAAAGCCCAGATAAATAATATCATAAGCTCCACTTTGATCGTATCCTTTTGTTGCCTCCTCATAGAATTCCAACAAGTTAGTAAAACACGACCTCCCCGTTCTGAACCCATGCTGACTGGTCAGAATAACTCCTGTCCTTGCCATGTGTTGCTCAATCTTATCCTTAATAATTCCTTCCATTAATTTTCCTGTGATGCATGTTAAGCTTACTGGCCTATAGTTGCTTGGATCAGCCCTGTCACCCTTTTTATATAATGGGATGATATTTGCCATTTTCCAGTCCTTTGGAATCTCTCCAGTGCAGAGTGACTTCCTAAAAATATGTGTCATGGGTTTATATATGTACTCACTAGCCTCCTTAAGAACACAAGGATAAATATTATCTGGTCCTGGTGATCTGTTTGATTTCATCTTATTTAATCTGAGCAGCACTTCTCCCTCTACAATTTCCAAATCCCTCAGTACCTCCTTAGTAGTTGTGTTTACCTCTGAGAGGTTATCCACTTGTTCACTTGTAAACACCTCAGAAAAATGTAAGTTTAGGGCATCTGCTATTTCATTGTCTGTATCTTTTAATTCCCCTTTACTATTCCTGATGAACTTGACCTCCTCCTTAATTTTTCTTTTACTACTAAAATACTGAAAGAATCTCTTAAGGTCTTCTTTCGCCTTATCTGCTATATTCCTCTCCAACTGTCTTTTAGCCTCTCTGATATCCTTCTTAATGGTTGCCCTCATGTTCTCATATGCGCTACGATTCTCTTTGCAGTCATTAGTCTTATATGCCTTATACAGCAGTTTTTTCCTTTGCAACTTCTTTTTTAAATCTTTATTAATCCATCGTGGAGTTTTTTTTAGTTTCCTATTACTTCCAAATTTAGGTATGTATCTGTCCTGCATTACATGTAAAACATTTTTAATCCTGTTCCACAGCTCCTCGACTGTCTCCACATTTAAAAGCTTATCCCAGTCTATCCTACTTAGACTTTGTCGCATCTGCTCAAAATTAGCCCTACCAAAGTTCATCTTAACAATTTTAGTCTTTGCATCTGTACTCTTACAGTACAGTACAGTACAGTACAGTACTTTTATAATAATGAGAACAAAGTAACAAGAGTAAAAATTTAAACTAACACAAAGAATACAATATCTTATTCATGTTTGATCATAATAACACATGTACGACTCTTCTGTACCTCATATTGTTTTATTACTTTGTAATTTATTTTAGTCATTTTGGAATGCACACTTCCCATATTCTAACTGCATTTGTTAAAATTAATTAATTCATTTTTTAGCGCTTGTTTTATTTTTATTTTTTCAGGGCTATAACTCTAATAAAGAGTTCATTGGCACTCAGGGCCCCCTGCCAAACACCGTGAAGGACTTCTGGAGGATGGTCTGGGAGCAGAATGTGCACACATTGGTCATGCTGACACAGTGCAATGAAAAAGGAAGAGTAAGCGTACATTATTTTTGAATGATTTGCAGATGGGACGTTTGTATGAAATTGAACTCATTACTCTGTGCAGATTAATACTGTATGTGACTTTTGATGTTCTTATTTCATAGTTTAGTCAATTCAATCTTAAGGCATTTAAACTTAAAAGTAATGTGTGTTTATGTACTGTGCATTTAAAAAAGTCAAATATCTGGCCAATTACATTTTAATTACATATTTACCAATTTAGCCGAGTTACAGAAATTAATTAAATGACAAAGAAGAAATGTTTCGTACATTATTTCAAGAAATGGGATGGAAGAACAGAAGTACTTCCGGGCTGGAGAAAAATATAAATCTTTATCTGACCCGGAAGTGATGTGGAATAACGTGGACTGAAGGACAAGAACTATTTAAAGGACTTTGGGAAACCCAGTGAGCTGAGTCGGAGTTGGGAGGGAAAGTGACAGAGCTGCTGGGAGGAGAGGAGGATTTATATTATT
Organism: Polypterus senegalus; assembly: GCF_016835505.1. NCBI lineage: Eukaryota > Metazoa > Chordata > Cladistia > Polypteriformes > Polypteridae > Polypterus > Polypterus senegalus. The sequence goes on from NC_053154.1 coordinate 318,451,425, forward strand.
GATTATTGTGATTTATTCTGTATCAGGGAGGTGGAGGTGCTTTGTGCACATTATTGAAGAAATTAAAAATTATTTCTGGTACTTTTACCTGGTTTCTGGACATGTTGTCTGTGGGTTTGGAGGAACGACAGCTCCCTCTAGTGTCACACATTACTAAATTGACCTTAGTGCAGGGGTCCTCAATCCCGGTCCTGCAGAGCCGCAGTGGCTGCAGGTTTTTGTTCTGACCTGGTTGCTTAATTAGAAAGCAATTCTTGCCAATAAAGCACTAACAAGCTATGAAATTAAATTAACTCTGCTATGTCAGGTCATTCTCATAGCCTAGATTTTCTTTCCCTTTCTATCATGCAAATGATTTGAAGGCTACAATGGACAAGTAATTCTCAGTCCTTCACTTTTTTCTCTTCATTTTTCTTCCAAGTATTTAATTAAACCCAATAGTGCAGATAAATACACACAGGTGTAAATGTAAATAAGCTAAATGGAGAAATGCTGCTCTCTCTTGTCATTTGCATGTTATTGATAATAAGGAGCAATTAAAATAGCTGTTTAAGACAAAATTAAGCAATAAGGGCTCAAAATCACTAAAGTGAAGCAGAAGTGTTACTTTAGCAATAAGTGCTTTTTATTAAGCAACTGGGTTGGAGCAAAAACCTGCAGCCACTGCGGCTCTCCAGGACCGTGATTGAGGACCCCTGCCTTATTGTAAATGTGTGTGTGTGTGTGTGTTTTAGATGGACTGGTGCCCTGTCCAAGGATTATTCCTGCCTTGCACCCAATGCTTGCTGGGATAGTCTCTGGTCTCCTCGCAACCCTGCTTAGAATAGGCAGGTTTGAAAATAGATGGATAGATGGATGGTTTGACGTCTGTGGTTAAAAGTCGTCAAGGTATTTTTTTTAATTAGGTTCTATAGTTCCAAACAAATGGATTTTAAAGTAGGACATAAAGAAAAAAGGTTCATCGTAGTCTGCTTCTCACACTATTTTACTATTGTGTTATATAGGTAAAGTGTGAAAAATACTGGCCTTCATCCAACTCCCAGACCCATGGACATATGCAAGTAGCTCTGATTTCGGAGACTCCTACTAAAGAGTGGACGATTAGAGAATTAAGTTTGGAAAATGTGAGTACTTGATTCAGTTTTTATTGTTAGAAATTCTTTATTAAATCCAACATTATAAATTAAGTACTGACATGTATTTGACCTTTTTATTACACAAACTTGTTATTTGTTGATCTCCATCTTTTTTTTCTACAGCTGGCAAATGGTAACAAGCGCAGAATAAAACATTTTCATTTTACTGCCTGGCCAGATCATGGGGTACCTGAGAACACAGACTTGCTAATTCGGTTCAGGAATCTCGTAAGAGAACATATAGACCAGTCCCAGAGAAACTCACCGACAGTAGTTCACTGCAGGTCAGTCATTACACCTTTGAGATTTAAACACTAATCAGAGGTATATACTGGAGTCACCCAGAAATGTTCTTTCTTTTTTTCATAGAAGTTGATACCTTTTATTGTCAAGATACCATTAAAGCAATTAAAAATATAGCCAAGTTATTACTAATAATTTTAATGGCTGTTTCCGCTTGAAATTACTAATTTATAATTTATTATTCACATATGGCCGTGTAGCCCCATTTTAAACTAAGAGAGTTGACCTGTAGGACACTGAAGAAACTGCTGCTGAAAATGGGGCTGCATGGCCATATGTGAATAATAAAATATAAAAATCAGTCATTTCAAGCAGTAATAGCAATTAGAAGCACTAGTAAAACCTTGAATGTATTTTTAAATCAATTTAATGGTATCTTGATAATAAAAGATATCAATTTTTATTAAAAACATGAAAATGTCTGGGTGACCCAAAATTTTTCAACAGTAGTGTAAATTCTCTATTGATTAATTTAATAACAGTTAAATAAAATATTTTTCTTCACATTACAAAATGTCTTTTCATTTAATGTACATAGCTTGTATTCAAAACTTTCCTATTTTGTGATTTTTGCACACATTTACATTTTTTAAATGAATATTCTAAAGAGTGAGAAGTCACCTGGCCATGGAATTAAACGTGAATCACTGCAGATCTGCATTTTTAATATGCTTCTGTGGTTATGAGTAAGTGAACTGTAATAATAGCTATCAGCATACAGAGATTCAATGTTTATATTCTTTTAATTGTTGAAAAGTCTTAAATAAACATCTGAAAAACCTAAAAGTGTTCAATATTCACAAATAAGGGCGTCTTTCCTTTTCCTTCTTTTGGCATCTTTAATCTTGTAGTAAAACCCGATGCTGCTCTTACTTAAATTCCTCTTGTGTCATGCAGTTTGCAAACAATAATTTGCACCGCACAGGAGTATTGTGTTGTTTTGTTATTTCATTTAATTGAGTATAATATTCACATAATACTTGAAAGCTCTTGTAATTAACCTTAGAACCTTTTCTGTGTGCATTTTACACATTCTCTACATGTTTATGTACTGCGTGTTACTGTTTCATTCCAGGTTTAAAAGATATGCATTGCACAATAGGTTGGCGGCTCTAAGTATGGATATACAGTATGTGAAAAGGCCAATTTTGTTTCATAGCTTTCTGTCCTCATTAATATTTTCGGAGCATTTTATATCATTTTGCTATTCACATTGACAGGCTGAATCTTTCACATTGGGCATGCATGGTTTGCCAGCCAAGAGTGATTTTTGTTCATGGAGCAAACACAAAATAATTCAAAGTGCACAAAGCACAAGGAGAACAAATATCACCTGCAGAAAACACTAAACCAGACTTCTTTGATTGGACAGATGATTAACAACTGCTTTAAAAGGTTTCAAATGAGTATAAATTACCTGAAGCCGTGGAAAATATTGAGTATGCATCCTGATGAAATATTCAAGTGTTTCAAGGTACAGTACAGGTTAGCTGATGCACATAAGTAGCCTGTAAAGACAAGATCACACAGTGTGGTGTCAAAAGTAAAGCTTGTGTCTTAGCACTTGACAGTCATATTTCAGTGTTTTTAAAAAGCTCCACATCCCCTGTTCACCGCTACGTGAGACCTGACGTTTTCAGATATTTAAATATTTTTGAAGAAAGTTTGGTGGTCAAAAACAAACAAACAGAAAAAAAAGAAAATGGATGGATATGGAGTATGTTATAGGAAACGTAACCTGCATCTCTGGGTTATTTGTGTCACATCATGCTGTATGATGAAGCCTGTGCCTGTAAGTTTACATAAAGATTTGGTAGTCGAGAACACTGTTTCACTTTGATTGAAGGACAAGATGAATAGAAAAGATGCATTTTCAACTTCACCTGTGTTACTGTGGACACACTGTGTTAGTGTGGGCCGGGTAGGTTCCTGTTAGTCATCCTGCCAGCATAGAGTTCACCCCCTGCCAGCCTAAGTTGGAATAATAAGGTTCAGAAACTACTGTATATGACTGACTTTTTGTAATGTTTATAACTGACGTTTTTTTCTCATTTTAGTGCTGGAGTTGGCCGCACAGGAACATTGATAGCTCTGGACCACGTCATCCATCAGATAGACCGGACTAACTCAGTAAATGTTTACAAAATAGTCTGTGACCTTCGAATGCACAGACCACTGATGGTGCAGTCTGAGGTACTGGCTTTTCTTTTTACAAATGCATCTGTAAAACAGCATGGAATTAATTTGTTTAGAGTAATATAAATTATGAAATATTTAGAAAATAAATGTATTGTTGTAATTTTACTTTTGAACCTTTTTTGCATTGGAGGTTTTTCATGAAATGACATTATTTAATAAGTATCCAGAAAGACAGTTTTGACCATAATTGTTTTTCCTGTCTGTTTTATAAATTAAACATTTAGAAAAATAAACATTCTAAAAATTCATTCAGCGAATCTTCGATGCTCCCAACCCACTTGTGTCGAATTTTATATGTAAAAAAAGTTTAATTGCCTGTGGTATTGAGCTAGGAGGATGAATAACTATAGAATTTCTTTGAAATGTTTTGTAAAAATTTCTTCTGCTTTTAAGTAGTAGCTTTTTAAGTAATAGAAGAAATTTTCTAATTTCTGTCCTGAAGACCTGACATATCCACTCAGCCATAGCCCATCCATCTTCAGTCTCCTGCATTTAACAAACGTTTATATTGTTTTTGCTATTTATAACATTCAAACAATGAGCATAGACATGCTGTCAGTTGCGTGACTCCCTAAGAGAATATTTTTAATTATGGCACTTAATTTGCATAGATGAATCTATACACGAAAAGCAGACCCCAATGAACCTAACATAAGGCTGTAGGACAGTACATATTTGCATGAGCATCAGCATATGCACATTCTTCAGTAGTAAAAAATGAATACATTATAATAACTAGGGACAGCCCTGATGGGATGAGAATCAGCACCTCCAAATCTGAGAGCATGGTCCTCAGCCGGAAAAGGGTGGAGTGCCCTCTCAGGGTTGGGGGAGAGATCCTGCCCCAAGTGGAGGAGTTCAAGTATCTCGGGGTCTTGTTCATGAGTGAGGGAAGAATGGAGCGTGAGATCGACAGGCGGATTGGTGCGGCGTCCGCAGTGATGCGGGCTCTGCATCGGTCTGTCGTGGTGAAAAAGGAGCTGAGCCGTAACGCAAAGCTCTCAATTTACCAGTCGATCTACGCTCCTACCCTCACCTATGGTTATGAGCAATGGGTAGTGACCGAAAGAACGAGATCGCGAATACAAGCGGCTGAAATGAGTTTCCTCCGCAGGGTGTCTGGGCTTTCCCTTAAAGATAGGGTGAGAAGCTCAGTCATCCGGGAGGGGCTTAGAGTAGAGCCGCTGCTCCTCCGCATCGAGAGGAGTCAGATGAGGTGGCTCGGGCATCTGATCAGGATGCCTCCTGGACGCCTCCCTGGTGAGGTGTTCCGGCACGCCCAACCGGGAGGAGGCCCCGGGGAAGACCCAGGACATGCTGGAGGGACTATGTCTCCCGGCTTGCCTGGGAACGCCTTGGGATTCTCCCGGAAGAGCTGGAAGAGGTGGCCGGGGAGAGGGAAGTCTGGGCCTTTCTGCTTAAGCTGCTGCCCCCGCGACACGACCTCGGATAAGCGGAAGAGGATGGATGGATGGATGGATGGGACAGCTCTGGCACTATTCCTGTTCGTAGATAATGGGAAGATACTTAGATGTAAAGTAAGCACAACAATGATATTTATAAGAATCCAAAGTGCAAAAGCTCCCTTGGCTACCTTATTAGAACATTAGAACAATCTCGGCAAGAACAGGCCATTCCGCCCAACAAAGCTTGGCAGTCCTTTTCCCTTAATTCTTCTAAAAAAACATCAAGTTGAGTTCAGAATGTCCGAAAAGTCTTACTGTCTACTATACTTCTTGGTAGCTTATTCCAAGCGTCTGTGGTTCTCTGTTTAGAGAAAAACTTCCTAATATTTATGCAAAATTTACCCTTAAGAAGTTTCCAACTGTGTTCCCTAGTTCTTCATGAACTCATTTTAAAAAAAGTCTCAATCCACTGTACTAATTCCCTTCATCACTTTAAACACTTCAATCATGTCACCTCTTAATCTTTTTTCATGAATTGAAAAGGCTCAGCTCTTTTAATCTTCCTTCATAATTCATCCCCTGTAGCCCTGGACTCGGCCTAGTCACTTTTTCTGTGGATATTTTCTTGCGCTGCTATGTCGTTTTTGTAGCCTGGAGATTGAAACTGCACCCAGTACTCCAGGTGAGGTCTCACCAGTGTGTTATAAAGCTTGAGCAGAACCTTCTGTGACTTGTACTCCACACATCAAGGCGCTATATAACCTGACATTCTGTTTGCCTTCTTAATGGCTTCTAAACACAATCTGTAGGTTGATAGCATAGAGTCCACTACAGCAACTAAGTCCTTCTCATAAGGTGGACTCTCGATTTACAGATCTCCCATTGTGTATTCAAACCTCACATTTTACTTCCTATGTGTAATAAGTTAGATTTACTGACATTAAACCTCATCTGACACAAATCTTCCCAAGCCTGTATTCTATCCAAGTCCCATTGTAATGATTTAATGGATTCCAAATAATCTGCCAATCCACCTTTCTTGGTATCATCTGCAAACTTAACCTGCTTGTTACTTATATTCCTGTCCAAATCTATACTAATAAAAGGCAAAGCCCTCACTGACTGACTGACTGACTCACTCATCACTAATTCTCCAACTTCCCGTGTAGGTAGAAGGCTGAAATTTGGCAGGCTCATTCCTTACAGCTTACTTACAAAAGTTAAGTAGGTTTCATTTTGAAATTCTACACGTAACGGTCATAACGGTTGACAACATCCGGCATGTTGAACTTTCTTACTTATGGCCCCATCTTCACGAAATTTGGTAGGCGGCTTCCCTGCACTAACCGAAACCAATGTACGTACTTATTTCGGTGGTATGAGGCCATTGTCAGCCGCCATATTGAACTTTCCAACGGTCTTTGTTACTTATGGGCCCATCTTCAAGAAATTTGGTACACGGGTTCTCAACGCATACTGAATCCTACTTACGTACATATATACGTCCATAGCCTGCAGCTCAGTCGCCATGTGAGGCGCTGTTGAATCCCCCATCCCAACACCTCCCACATTGTTGGCTGGCTGCCTGCCTATATAAGGCCGTCCGTCGCTCCAGTCTCTACATTCCCTTCCTTGCTTCGCCACGGGAATCACGTCTCCCTGCTGATAACTGCAGCCTTTTTATTTAATCCACAGCTTCTCCACTGTTTTATTGTTCATTTATTGCGATTATAGTTATTGTGTAGGCATTTTAGACTTACTTTACATAGTTCAGGTACCCATTTCCTTTATCATTCCAACTGTAACCCCATTGACATGTCTATCGAGGTGATCACCATCGATCAAAGAACTGTCACTTACCGAGTGGTTTCCATGCCCGGAGATGGCACCTACCTTTTCCATTCTCTTTGTTACATATTACACGGCCATATCAGGCTCACTCTTGATATCCGGAGGAACATTCGGTCTTATGTATTGAATGACTGGGACAGGTTCAAGTTGTGGACTGATGACGGTACAGGAGATAATTATACTACACAGGAGCACTAGAAGAGTGAAATGCTAAAGCTCTTCACCTATGCATCTGCATGGGAGTTGATGGCTGCCGGTAAATTGTTCGGTTGTCGCTTTCAAGTGTCCCGAAATGGCCAAATATTATACACCTTTTGACAACCGCCAATGCCTCTTAAACATCTTAGATTGACAGGTGACAATTTCAGTAGTGGACACTTTGATGTTTATGAATGTTTAAACTCTCAAAAGCTGGATGTGAAGTTATCGATGAAACTGGTTGTATACTTACAACGCTTGACAGATGCCGAATGTCTCTTCAACACAAGTCCTACAAATACTGTCGTAATTGAAACAAACCATGAAACTCAAACCGATTATGACAGCAGCAATCCAAGCTGTGAGATTTGAAACAATATTACTTTTCACGTGGCCAACTGTACGTTGCATGCTCAAGAGTAAGCTCAGCGCAAAGCTTGGTCATATTACAACCGGAGAGCTGAACTGACAATGTGGTATACAAAGAGATTCTTAACAAATAATTATTGGTATATTTTCCCTCAGTTTAAAAAGGTTTAATTTTCTTCTTAATAAAAATTTTAAGGCAGTATTTCGCCGCTGCAAAGCGCGGGTATTTTGCTAGTCATTTATATATATTAAAAATACCAGCGGCCCTAGCACTGCCCCCTGCTGGTCACCGCTCTTAACATCACCCAATTCTGATGAGGTTCCTCACACCATCGCCCTCTGCTTCCTTTGTCTGAGCCAATTCTGCACACATCTAAAAACATCACCCTGAACTCCCACTTCTATTAGGTTGATGTCCAACCTCTCGTGTGGCACTTCATCAAATGCTTTCTGAAAGTCAAGATAAATAATACCTCTTCCACTTTGATCATATTTTTGTGTTGCTTCCTCATAGAATTTCAGTATGTTAGTAAAACATCATGTCCCTCTTCTGAACCCATGCTGACTGTTCAGTAAACTGCTGTCCTTGCCATGTGTTGATCAATCTTATCCTTAGTAATAGCCCAAAATCACACAGGAAGTGCCGCAATGGGCTTTACTGTAACAGGCCCTGCCTTTTGACAGCCCCCCAGCCTTGACTCTCTAAGAAGACAAGGAAAAATTCCCAATAAAAACCTTGTAGAGAAAAATGGAAGAAACCTCGGGAAAGGCAGTTCAAAGAGAGACCCCTTTCCAGGTAGGTTGGGCATGCAGTGGGTGTCAAAAGTAGGAGGTCAATACAATACAATACACAGAACAGAACAATTCCTTAATACAGCATAATAATAAAAATTTTAGAAGTACGGTTTAACAGTAGATGATATGACATAATTAGGTTTGGATATTTTTAGACTCCTGGAGACCTCATCAATCTAGCTGCCTCCCCATTTGGCCATGCCATGGCTGAAACGTTGCTCCGATGAAAGGACCCCTAAGGACCCTTATCTACTTCTTCACTTGTGAAGACCTCAGAAAAATTTAGATCATCTGTTATTTCACTCTCAGTATTTTTTAATTCTCTTTTACTATTCCTGATGCACTTTACCTCCTCCTTAACTGTTCTTTTACTACAAAAATACTGATGGAATCTCCTAGGGTCGTCTTTTGATTTATCTGCTATATTCCTCTCCAACTCTCTTTTAGCCTCCCCGATATCCTTCTTAATAGTTGCCCTCATGTTCTCATACGCCCTACAATTCACATTGGACTCATTACTCTTATGCTTTTTTCCTTTGCAGCTTCCTTTTTAACTCTTTCTCAACTCACTGTGTTTTTTTTTTTAATTTCCTATTAATTCCAAAATTAGGTATGTACCTGTTCTGTATTATATGTAAAATATTTTTAAGCCTGTTGCACTGCTCCTCGACTGTCTCCAAACTTAAAAGCTTTTCCCAGTCTATCCTCCTTAGACATTGCCACATTTGCTGAAAGTTATTCTACCAAAGTTAAACTTAACAGTTTTAGTCTTGTCATGCACTCTCTTACAAAACACGGAGAATTGTATTATGTTACGGTCATTTGATCCTAGTGGTTCAATCACCTCTATATCCTTAATTCTATCCCCCTTAGTACTAAATACAGACAGGCTTTACCCCGTGTTGGTGCTTTAACATGCTGTGTTAAAAACAGTCACTGATTACTTCTAAAAAACTCTTGTGCTCCGCTATCTGCAAAGTTATCCCAATTAATATTTGGATAGTTAAAGTCCCTCATGACTATAATATCCCCCTGTAAACTTGCCTTTTTAATGTTGCTTAAAGGATGTGCATTGAAATTACAGTCTGCATTGTCTTGTCTATAACACACTCCTCAAATAAGTCCTCTTTCTCTAATGCTTTCCAGGAGGAGCCACATGTCCTCACTAAGATGGGGCTGATCGTCAAACAGAAGAGGACTTAAGTTTAAATTCTGTTTGACATAAACAGCAACCTCAGCTTTTTGGTTCTGTCTATCCTTGTTAAAAACTGTGTATCCCTGTATGTTATACTCATCCCCATCATTTTATTTAGCTAGGTCTCCATTGTTGCAATAATATCATAATTATGCTCCTCTACATACAACTCACTTGTTTTATTTTTGATATTTTCTAGCATTAAGGAAAGCTATTTTACTTTTATTTTTGCATTTAAACTTTGGGTTAGAATTTACATTACTGTGCATTTTTATTTTTACACTACTGTTTGTTCCTCCATGTACAGTTCTTAACCTGGCCTGTCCTAAACTCCCTGACCCCTATTTTCCTAGTTTAAACAATCCTTAGCTAACCCGCTCATATGCCTCCTCAATACATTGGTGCGCCTCTAGTTCAGATGTCCCATCTGTTCCAAAATACGTCCCAATGCCCCACTAAACTCATACACTTCTATCTTGCACCAGGATTTGAGTCACGTGTTAAGCCTTCTAGTCTCCTCAGTCATACGTGGACTGGTGGGTGGCACAGGCAGAACTTCAGAGAAGTCTACCTTGTTAGTTCTGCTCCTCAGCCTGGCACCTAACTCTTTAACTTTGGTCACAGAACTGACAGACTACCCTTATTTTTCTCATTTGTTCCAATATGGAGAATTACAACTGGATTACTTAAAGTGAAAACATATTCAAACCTGCTTATCTGATCATAAATTCTACACTGTACGATTGTGGGATTGCGCATGACTGGCTCGGTGATGGATAAGCACCCAGTCCAGAGCCATAGCTAATACTTGTTGGATTGGATAAAGTGGCCATGAGAACATTGTGCTCTGGTAAAATATGCCACTTGTCACTTTCCTGCTAACCTGAATTTGATAATCAGCTTAGACAATAGATGGATCATTTGACTTTAACTCATTTAACATTGTTAACAAATATTAGTTATTGCTGCACACGGAGAATGGTGCTGTTCATGATGGTGTTTACTGTATAAGATATAACTATAAACGCACTCGCTTAGCTTACCTAGTATATATTTTAAATCTTGTATAGGATGCACTTTCTTTATTGAAATATTTGGAAGAGTTTTCCTAAAGATTAAAACAGTAGAAACAATACATCAGCACCCTAAAATGTGTTTACACTCAATGATCATTAGAACGTTTGTGACAAAAACAGACATTTGACCCCAACAAAGCTCATCTGTCCTAGTTAGCTGTTTCCTCCAAAATGTCATCTTGTTCACTTTTATAAGACAAATGAAGTCCTACTGTGTGCCATACTGTTTGATAATGTATTCCGTGTTTATTTTTGTACTGTTATAGCGATGATATTTTAGCTGATATCAGAGACTTGTGAAATCATCACCTACAAAGATATTTTTAACAATAAAGGATAAACCTTAATGTCTGCTGCTTGAGTACATTTGGCATCAGCACACCATGTATATTCGACAAATGACAAACCTTCATTGTAGTGCACTGAAGCAACAGCCTAGCTAGTGACGGGACAGCAGTTTCTTACTCCGTCTGTGTGCTGCGAATGTACAGCTAGCTGTTGACTTTTACTGATATGCCACTAAAAAGCTCGATGTTAAGAAGAGCTTATCTTGTTTTTTAACACTTTTGTGATTTTGATTTAGTGTCTGTTAAGTCTGCTATTCCGCATTCTCTTATTTTTTTAAATGTCTGTTTTTTAGATGTTGTCCAAAATGTATATTTCTGAAAGTACACTTCAAACTTTGTTGTTTCTGTTGATTAACTTTGGCCGAAGTCTAACACAAAGAGATCATGGTCACTCGGTTCCTAGTGCTTCTATGTCCCCTACTGCAGTGCTTACCACTCTGGAGGTCATCGTAAGTAAGGGCCCTTATGGTAGCTCTCCACTTCCAGAAAAAGACTTAGGGAGTCAAAATGACTGTATGGTGCACTTATTTAAAAAAAAACAAAAAAAAAAAAACAACTCAAATATGAAATGTAAACACAGAAGAACACAAAGTAGGAAATCAAGCAGCATAGAAACAAAGCTCCTGTCTCTCAGATCTCCGTCTTCCTGGTGTGATGGATGATCATCTTGTCTGCCTCTTCATTACTGTGAAAACCAAGACCACACTGGAGACACATGTAAGACACTGCAAGATGACAATGTAAGTTTAATGATATTGTTATTGTTTATTTACAGAACCAGTATATATTCCTGAATGACTGCATCATGAACGTCATCCGATCAAAACAAAATTCAAATCAGTTTTATAAGAACAATGCAGCAGAGGCAATCTATGAGAACATTACACCAGCAAGAGTTTGAGCAACGAGCTACGAATATTTGTGAACAAGAGCCTGCCGTCATTTGATCTAAATAAAAACAAAGTGAAAATGGTATATACAGTTATTGTGTATTTTAGTTCACTGTACAAGTTCAAAAGAATTCAGCTGTGGACACCAAAGGAACGATAAACAGATTAATAATTTGATAAACCAGTCATTGAGGCAGATTTTATATTTAATCAATAAATGATTAACATATTTTTCTTACAAATAATATTAAATATGTGGGTGATGAATAACTACATGTGATTATCAGGAAAAGTAAGTTCATATTTTATCTCACAGTACAATGAAATCCTTAATTATGTGTCTACTACAGACTTGTGACAGTAGAACAAACAAAAAGACAAAATACAACAAAACTCACAGAATGCCAGTGTTTGTGTAGATATCGTAAATACAAGAGTAAAACATGTCTGTCAGTACAAATAGCTGGTGGGCAACATTATGACCCGCGAATGTCTGGTTCTGGACAGGGGAGGGAGAAAAGTCACTGGGCACCTTCTTCACTGAGGATGTTCATGCATGTTGATAAAGTAACCTCAAAAGAATTAAGAGACACCAGGACTTGTTAAGGCTGGCAACCATTGGCTTAAAAACATGCTGACAGTGACGTAAACTTCACATTTAGTGAGTCATCTGTTTAATGAAACTGGGTCTTTACCATTAAAATGGATATCCTTATGTGAACTATCAGCAAAAATAAAAAATTGCAGTGCACATTATGTAAGTGAGCTGCTTAAAATAGCATTAAGTGAGCCACTAATGTGTCTGTTATGAAATGTACATACAGTTAGTCTTAGAACTAAATATGAAGGTCTCAGGTCAGCTGTACATGATGTGTCTTGAGATGGCTCATTGAAAGAAAAACAAGCAAGAAATTAGGCCTCGGAACAAAGGCCTGGCCAAATCCAAAGCACTGACCTGACCCTGCTGTAACCTTAAGTAGCTCGCTGTAACTGCCAGGGCACAGCAATGATAGGAAAACATTTAAAATTATACATCACATGGGTTTGAGAAAGTTATAAAAAAAAATAAGTATTTATTCATTAGTTTAAAACTACAGCGTACTGTATAGAATAGTGTTTTTATTTATTATATGCTGCTTTCTAATCTGCAGTAACACAGTGTGTTATCCTTTTTAATATAGTTTAGTGCAATGATGAGAAGAAGACCCCACTACTCCAATCTCCCCTCTATCAGCAAACTGTGCCCTAGCAGCGTAAATAGATAGATAAGGAAAGGCGCTATATGATCGATAGATAGATAGATAGATAGATAGATAGATAGATAGATAGATAGATAGATAGATAGATAGATAGTGCTTGACTTGACCCCAAGGGGATACAAGCTCTCTCCTCACAGGATGCATGCTGGTAAAGATGGACGTGGAGACGTGGAGGGGATGATCTTGCAGTCCAAACCACACCTGACACTTTTGATTAAAAACAAAAAGCCCTGCAATATGTCGTAGTATCACAATACTTGTGTTAACACAGAAGTAAATGACTGATATGTAACTGCAAGTGAAACAGGACAGATTTTTCTATTTTAAACAAGCGGTTTTGACAATTCTGATTTTTCAAATGCTGCTAAGTTACATTTTTTATACTTAAATGATTGTGCAATATTTTCTAGATAAATTTATAAGGCAACTCATAAAGAAAATGTGCTGTTTCTGTTTTGGTGATGTGTATTTATAGTAATATTTTTGTGAGTAGATTTTATTTTCAGCAAATGAAATGCACGATTGATTGTTAAGAGGTTAACTACACAAATGGATCCTGTCTTTTATATTGAAATTATACTGATGATACATAAATAAATGTACAAGATGCAGATAAAATGATCATGTTTAATTTCTGATGTTGGTTTTTATACTTGAAATGTAAGCTATATATCAAATATACTGTACCTTAATGTCAGTACAATAGAAGTATATTTAAACACGCGTCTTACTTACAAACTTACCTATCTTACAACACCTTAGGTAGCTGATTAATAACTCAATGACAGAAAAATACAAAGAAGTCAGCAGGCTACAGATAGACTGGTTAGTGAGGAGGACACTGCTGAGCTCCACTGGTCGACCTTCACATACTGGAGCACAATGACATCATGCAGAAGAGTCGCACTTACTGTATTTCACAAAAATAGGGCAATTCATTGGACTGCAGACCATAATGAGAAACTGAGGCATTTGAGCCTGCAATGAAGGTGGGTTCAAAGTGGGCTACAGTAAACTATCAGGAGCCTGCTGAGCCAAGGAAAGGAATAACAAAAGTGATTTGCACTCTGAATTAATCCTGGAGTGTCATTAAAATCCACTTGCAGTTCGGACCTTCTCAGTATTCTCAGGAGCAAAAGAATTGACATCGTCAGGCTCGCTGAGAGCTGCCAAAGCACATGTAGCACAGACTCTCTTTCCTGTAGGAGAAGCGAATTGAAACAGCTTCAGCTCCACACTCCATCTTAGCAAGTCTGGCTGGCTGCAGGTAAAATGGAATTGTGCAAATGTAGGAAAATGAAAGAAAAATGGTAAACATTAAAATAAAACAAAGCTGTAATCAAAACAACAGGTAAGTGGTCATATGAGGAATAGCAATGGAATACGGTGACCAAATACAAAAGGGCAAAATTGAAAACAAGCACAAAAAACAGACAAAAGATTCAAAAATATGAAGAAACATAAAGAAGAAAACATCTTCTCTGCGTAACTTGAAAAAGACAAGGAATGCCAATGACTACAGACAAAATTTAAAAAACAGTAAGTGAATAGGGGCTGTGGCAAAGAAACTTAAATTCTTTTTGCCAGATTTAAATGTGGATTGCTCTCATGTATAAACTTGTACTGCCAGTTCATTTTCAGACATGTTCTTTTTTGCATTTGTTGTTGCTTTAAACCTGCTCTTCCTTCATGTCTTTCTGTGGCCTCAGCTCCATCCCCTCTGGTGCTTGTTGATGGTCACCAGGAGTTTAAAATGTGTTTGATTTTGGATTCCCAGATGACAGGTGACTGGGGTAGAATATGTGGTTGATTGGTCAGGTTATTGTCCTGAGGAACGCTTATGGGTCCTGGAATAGGATGTGCATGTTTGTCGTTCCTCATTCGCTTCATTCACCCCTTTCTCAGATGGTCGTGGAGGGATTGTGCCACATTAAAATGTTTTTATGTGAGTTTTGTAAGTTTTGTTTTTGTTAAAGGGCATTTCATAATGGAAGTTTTTTTTTCTTGTTGTTGATTTGTTTTGATAACATTTATTTGTATTGTTTTTGTTTTGTTTTGTTTGCTTATGCGATGTTAGTATTACATCAGGTGACTGCAGTTGTTGCTTTTGTGACGTCACCAGAACTGTGTGTAAATACCCTAACAAAAGTCAAGTCTCAGTCATTCTCACAACAGATGCTCTGAGTGTCTTCATGTGTCGTGTTTCTGGCCAACGTGTCATGTGGGCTTCTCTTAGTATCTTCAGACTTCATGTTCCCTGACACTACTGCAAGTACTTTTGCAAGAGAATACTAAAGTGTCTCATATTTGCCCTGTTTCAGTTAGGATTCCTTTCATGGCTGGGATTTAAACTCTTGTTTCATGTCTTTTTTTGTTCATTTTTGTGCCATTTATTTAAGTTAATGTTACTTTTGTTAATTATATGCATGGACGAGTTTGGTCTCGTCCGATGCGAGAGATGGACGTCTGAAGTGGAGCTCCGCTAGCAGTGGTGCTATTTTTCATACTATTTGCTTATTATTCTGAGATATCCTGTATTTATTCAACCCGAGAGGGACCGCTACAGTATATGTAAACACATATAAACATGGCCAACAAGAAGGGGGGTCCGAAAGAATCGAAGACTAAAGCTACATCCAAGCTGCGATCAGCAAGCCCTAGTTCGAGATACGGCCTCTCAGAGACAGACCTGGATCAGATGGGCGAAAGTACAGACTCCTCGGGACCACGGTCCGCTACATCGTCGCCGGCTGAGAGCGAAAAGGGGAGCGAAGGTGCGATCGTGAGTGCAGATGTGGATAGCTCGCCGATTGGAGAGGATTACCTGAAACTGGAAAAGGCCGGGAGGTCCGCGGCTTCAGTTACGCAATTACGCGGGACTGGAGCAGCGGGACACCGCTTCAGCAGAGTCTGCTGCTTCATCTACGGTACAAGAAGGCACATTTGAGCTATCTGAACTGAAAGTGTTGCTCGCTGAGCTCACGCAAGATATAAAGAAAAGCGAGAAGGCTAATGAGAAAGCAACGGCAAAGGCACTTGAGAGACTGAAACAGGAATTAAAACAGGAGATGAAACAGGCCAATGAATGTCTGCGACAGGAAATCCAACAGGCAAATGAAAGGCTGCGTCAAGAAGTACAACTTGAACTTCGACAGGTGCTGGGTAAAATTGAAGAGCGCATTGAGAAAAACTCGCTAAACTGAGCACGCTTGCTGATCGATTGGAGCATCTTAGTGAGACATTCACGAAGCGGATCGAAATAGCCGAACATCTAGCTGCCAGTGCCGAGGAAAGAGCAGTAAATGTCAGTTCGGAATGTAAAAAACTCGGAGAAAAACTTGGAGACAGACTGGCTGCTTTAGAAGATGGGAATAGAAGGTATAATGTCAGAATTGAAGGCTTGCGGAGAATCGAGAAAGTTTAAACCCGTGAAATTCGCAACTGAACTTTTTCTAAAATAATCGGGCGACTTTAAAGCAGAATCTGAGATAGCAGCGGCTTACGCGTCACGCTGATCAAACACCGTCAGACCCCGACCAAGATCTTTTATAGTCCGCTTTGAACGATTATCATTTAAGTTAGAGGTGATGGAACTCCTCAGGAAAAAAGGAAGATATTATATATGAAGATTGCCACATTCGCGTCTTCCCTGACTTCTCTCCAGCAACAGCTATCAAACGCGCCTTCTATAATATTAAACAGCTGCTACGGCAAGCCAATGTCAAATACGGCCTCCTGTATCCGCAAAACTGAAAGTGGAATGGCAGGGTCATTTCTATGTTTTCGCTAGCAAGGAGGAGGCAGAAAATGAGTTAAGAAAGCTGATCCCGGACTATTCTGATACATAATTGTGAGTCATGGCGGTAAATGATAAAGCTAGGATTAATAATCTACTGTCTGATCTATTTGTTTTAAAATACGGGTTTTTATCAGCATATATTCTCATATTCTTATATTATTATTACTTACTTATTACTTATCATTACTTAGTATTACTAGGGCTAAATGTTTATGTTTTATTGTGCTTAATTACGTTTTCCTCCTCTTTTTTCTTTTCTAATTATTTCATGTGTACCCTAAATGAGACTGTTCAATATCATACCCTTGGTTTGCTGTTATTGCTATTACTGCATTAAGACTTGTTATGCTTGTTTTGGACACATCTTTAACACCATCACCTGGGTTTATTATCTGGGGATATCATCTTAATGCACTAAAATTGATGAAGATTATATATATATATATATATATATATATATATATATATATATATATATATATATATATATATATATATATATATATTAAGTGCAAAATTCTTTTCTTTTTTTTCTTTTTCCTCTTTTAAAGACTATATTGGTAACAGATATCTCTATCTTTTAACCTTAAAGCGCCACTGCATGGGGGCTTGATGTGCTTTGGACGTGCTCTGTCTCTGGGTATGTCAGAGGACTGGGACTGCATGAAGTGGGTTTTAGCCTCACCTGGGGAGGCAAAAAGGGAGGGTGGGGGTTAAGGGGAAGAGAAAGAGAGCAGGCTTGATCTATATCTAATCTATCATCTCAATCTTTATAATTATAACTATCAACGTAATAATAAGCTGCATGGCAACAACTCTTGGGGGAATAGGAAATTAAGACCTAAACTATTTCACTTCCAGTTAAGACTATAATATGACACCAAAAACTCAGAATCAGTGTCTCCATGATGGGACAGTTAACTTCGTAAGCTGGAATGTTAAAGGCCTGAATCACGAATTAAAGAGAAAGAAAGTACTTTCTCACCTAACAGGTCTAAATGCTAAAATAGTATTTTTACAGGAAACCCACTTACTAAGTAAGGATCAGTTCCGCTGCAAAAGACTGGACTGGCCAAATGTTCCATTCTAGTTTTACAAAGAAAACTAGAGGGGTGGGAATTCTCATACATAGAACAGTACCATTTGTAGCATCAGATGTAGTATTGGATCCTGAAGGGAGATATGTGATGGTCATGGGAGACTTATCTAACTGTAAAATGATTTTGATAAATGTTTATGCACCTAATGTTGATGATAAGGAATTTATACAAAATTTATTTGCATCCATTCCCAATCTGAACACTCATAAACTTATAATGGCTGGGGACTTTAATTGTGTTCTAAATCCACTTTTAGATAAGACTTCCTCCACAGGGGAACGCAACTAACACCGCAAAGATAATTACAAAGTTTATAACTGATCACAACTTATCAGATCCCTGGAGGTTTTAAACCCAAATTCAAGAACATATTCTTTCTACTCACCAGTACATCATTGCTACTCAAGGATTGATTACTTCTTTATAGATAATAACTTCTTGCCTAAGATTAAATCTTGTAAATACGATGCTATTGTTATTTCAGACCATGCTCCGATGATCTTGGAGCTGAAATTACTAAGCCCCATACACTCACCCGCAGATGGCGCCTCAATCCGCTTCTATTAGCTGACGAGAATTGTACTGAATTTATATCCAAACAAATTGAATTCTTTCTAGAGACAAATACATCCCCTGAGATCTCTGCAGGAATACTCTGGGAAACTCTTAAGGCCTTCTTAAGAGGACAGATTATCTCATATCTTTCCCACAGAAATAAATCCGAGCGAAGAAAGTAGCAGAGATAAAAGCGAAATTACTAAAATAGATGAAGAACATGCCAGACTACCAAGCGAGACTCTACATAAGAGGAGGCAGGCTCTACATTCAGAATTAAACCTCTTGACAACTAAAGAAACCGAACAACTAATTTACAAATCCAGACATCATTATTATGAACATGGAGAGAAAGCTAATAAGCTTTTAGCGCAACAAATTCACAAGCAAGATGTGCAACGCAATCTCGTAATTACTAACACGAATGGAGATAAAATCATCGAACACAAAAATATAATGTACACTTTTAGAGACTACTATAAATCCCTATATACTACTGAGTTTAAAGAAGACAATATACAATCTAATGCATTTCTGGATAAATTACAGATACCACAAATTGACGCTATTAGTGTGGAGGAGCTCGATAAACCTCTGTCATTATCAGAATTACTGGATGCTATAAAGTCACTCCAAGGTGGAAAAGCAGCAGGCCCTGATGGCTACCCTGCAGAGTTTTACAAGAAATTCTCCGCTCAGCTAGCTCCCTCCTATTAGCAACATTTACAGAAGCCAGAGATAACCAATCTCTTCCACAAACCTTTCGCCAAGCACTAATCACTGTCTTTCCAAAACAAAATAAGGACTTATTACAATGTGCATCATACAGACCAATTTCACTTCTGAATAACGACGTTAAAATACTCTCTAAAATCATAGCTAGAAGGATGGAGAAAGTGCTCCCTCAGTAATATCACAAGACCAAACTGGATTTATTAGGGGCCGACACTTATCTTCAAATCTTCGACGCCTGTTTAATGTAATATACTCACCAACTAAATCAAACACCCCAGAAATATTATTATCATTGGATGCAGAAAAAGCATTCGACATGATTGAATGGAAATACCTTTTACTATTTTGGAGAAGTTTGGGTTTGGCCCAACATTTGTGCATGGATTAAATTACTGTATACTAACCCAGAAGCTTCAGTTTGCATCAATAACATTTGCTCAGACTACTTTAAACTAGAACGTGGCACAAGACAAGGATGCCCTTTGTCACCACTGCTGTTTGCAATTGCCATTGAACCACTGGCAATACATTGTCGAAATACTGATCAGATAAAGGGGATTAGCAGAGAAGGACTGGAACAGAAAATCTCATTATATGCAGATGACATGGTACTGTATATATCGGATCCAGAAAATTCTGTGCCTGCAGTCTTAGCAGCACTCACAGAATTTCAAAAGCTCTCTGGTCTCAGAATTAATCTGAATAAAAGTGTACTCTTTCAGTGAATTCGCAAGCATATAATATTAGATTAGACACCCTTCCTTTTATCATTGCAGAACAGTTTAAATACCTCGGGTAAACATCACAAGTAAACATAAAGCTCTTTATCAACAAAATTTCGTCGTCTGTATGGAAAAAATTAAACAAG
Source organism: Polypterus senegalus (assembly GCF_016835505.1). Lineage (NCBI taxonomy): Eukaryota > Metazoa > Chordata > Cladistia > Polypteriformes > Polypteridae > Polypterus > Polypterus senegalus. The sequence goes on from NC_053154.1 coordinate 318,471,506, forward strand.
ACTTGCATAGATGGTCAACCCTTCATCTCACACTAGCTGGAAGAATTAACACTGTTAAGATGAATATTCTTCCTAAGCTCCTTTTTATTTCAAAACATACCAATATACATTAATAAATCGTTCTTTAAGCAATTAGATTCAACAATAACCTCATTTATTTGGAATTCTAAACATCCACGCATCAAAAGAGCGACCCTACAAAGACAAAAGGCAGAAGGCGGCATGGCTCTACCTAACTTCCAGTTTTATTACTGGGCGCAAATATACAGTCGATAAGAACCTGGACACAAATAGAAGAACATACACAGGCATGGACCGCAATAGAAGTAAAATCCTGCAGTACTTCTTTGTATTCCTTGCTTTGTGCTCCAATAAACACACGCTATCGGCAATACACTAATAACCCAATTGTGCTCCACTCACTTAGAATCTGGAACCAATGTAGAAAGCATTTTAAGACGGAGAAGCTTCTTTCTGTGGCACCCTGCAAAAGAACCACCTCTTTCAACCCTCACAAACATATGCAGTTTTTAATATCTGGAAAAATTTGGAATTAACTTGCTTAGAGATCTTTATATAGACAACGTCTTTGCATCCTATGAACAATTACATTCCAAATTTAACATTCCAGCTACAAATTTCTTTCACTATCTTCAAATCAGGAACTTTGTTAAACAGAACCTTCCAGATTTTCCTCATCTTGCACCCTCATCCACGCTGGAAAAATTATTGCTCAATTTCAAGGAGTTAGACTCCATCTCTACAATATATAAAATCCTTTTACAATCCCTTCCTTTCAAAGATCCAAGAGGACACTGGGAAAATGACCTCTCAATTAATATATCAGAAAAGGAGTGGAAAGTAGCAATGCAGAGAATTCACTCAAGCTCCATATGCGCAAAGCATACAATTATACAACTCAAAATTATATATCGAGCACATCTGTCTCGACTAAAACTCTCAAAATGTTTCCAGGGCATGATCCAACCTGCGAACGTTGCAACCAAGCCCCAGCCTCACTAGGTCACATGTTCTGGGCCTGCTCCAAATTAACATTATTCTGGACAAAAATTTTTAATTACCTCTCAGACAGTCTTGGACTCACAATCCCTCCTAACCCATTAACAGCTGTGTTTGGGGTTCTTCCAGAGGGTCTTAAAGTGGAGAAAGACAAACAAATTGTGATTGCATTCACTACACTGTTGGCACGCAGACTTATTCTGATAAACTGGAAGAACCCAAACTCTCCTCTTTTAAGTCAGTGGGAAACTGATGTGTTATATTATTTAAAATTGGAAAAATCAAATACTCAGTTAGAGGATCTGTGCAGACTTTTTTCAAAACATGGCAGGATCTAATCAGTAATATTTTGAAATGATTTTATAAAGCACAGAGAATTTGTTGATTTAGGTATTTTTAAAAGCCTTAAATTTTACACCGTTTGGCTTGCTCTCTCTCTCAAGGGTGGGGATCGATCTGTTCTTAGCATAATTCTTTTTTTTTGTAAAAACTTGATTGCTATGTATTGATTGTAATAAAATTAATAAAAAAAATTAAAAAAAAAATTATATGCATTATTCTTTGTTCTTCGTCTTGTTTGTGAACTGTCTGTGTTATGTTCCATCCATTCTGTGGGTGGTCTCCCAAGAGGTGGGGCCACTTGCCAGGAGCTGCTTTCTGCCTTATAAATCCTGAGGGTCTTCTACAGTTCCAGTGTGAGCTGGTGAACTTATTTATGCTTCATTCATTTATTGGGATTCTGGGGTTTTGAACCTTATTGCTTTATCTGATTACTGTTTTGGGGCTCGTTTGCACTTACTGTTTGGGCAGTTCTTTTGCTTCTTCAAGAATAAACTTATTTTATAAAATGTGGTATTTGCCCCATATTACTAGCCGTGGCCATCAAAAAATGTTTTTTTCACTTTCACTATATAAGTCATTTAACTTATTTAATTTACTACGAAAGCACCACAATGAACTGCTACTCATCAGGGTTTGCATCCCTGGCCCACCCTGTGTGGAGCGCTTTGAGCAAAGTAATAGCACTGTATGTATAAAATGTATTATTATTATTATCCACCCATCCATTCTCCAACCCGCTGAATCCGAACACAGGGCCACGGGAGTCCGCTGGAGCCAATCCCAGCCAACACAGGGCACAAGGCAGGAACCAATCCTGGGCAGGGTGCCAACCCACCACAGTTATTATTATTATTATTATTATTATTATTATTATTATTATGTTGGAGGCAACTAGTTTAGCTGGAGACGTCAAAACAGATTTTAACTTTCTTTTCATGGATTGTTTTTGGAAACATACTGTTGTACTTGTTTTGTTATTTTCATTTTTTTGATTTGAGTTATTTAAAGGTTTGTTTCTCAATAAACAAGTTTAATTAAAACTTGTTTTATGAATATAGAACTGCTATGATTCAGGCCTAAAATGTACAAGGTGGAGTGAAAAAGATCTTCTAAAGTCTTAGTATGAGAGGGGAACTCTGAAATCTCCAAATGTGTTTTAGTGAAACGTGGCTAACGTCTACCATCCCAGATGCGAACGTGGAGCTACAGTTTTAGCACAGTTAGAGCGGACAGAGACGCAAGTACCTGCGGAAAGAAGAAAGGAGGAGGACTCGCTCTCTATGTCAATGCAAAGTGGTGCAACTCAGGACATGTAAACGTTAAAATCTCCACTTGCTGCAGGGACATCGAACTGTTGGCCGTAAGTCTGCACCCCTATTACTTGCCTAGAGAGTTTGGACATGTGATTGCTGTTATTGTTTACATCCCCTCAGTTTAACGCTGAGATGGCGAAAGTGACATCATCCATTCCGCAGTTGCTAAGTTACAAACGCAGCACCCTGAGGCACTTGTGCTAATCGCTGGAGACTTTAACCATGTAACGCTGGACAAAACATTACCTGCCTTCTCCCAGTATGTGGATTGTAACACTCGGGGAAACAGGACTATCGACCTACTGTATGCAAACGTTAAAGACGCATACAGCGCCACCCCACTGCCTGCGCTTGGGAAAGCAGATCATAACCTGGTTCTGCTTCAGCCTCAATACAAACCAAGAGAGAGGGCACTACCTACAACTACACGCTCATTCAGGAAGTGGTCCCCTGAGGCAGAGCAGGCTCTGAGAGACTGCTTTGGAACTACAGACTGGGATATATTGCTTGGGTCACATAGTGAGAACATTGAAGAGGCTGTTGAATGCACAACTGATTACATCAACTTCTGTATGGACATTGTAGTTCCAGTAAGAACAGTATGCTGCTATGCTAACAACAAGCCATGGATTACAAGTGACATCAAGGGCCTTTTGAAACAGAAGAAAAGGGCTTTTAAAGGTGGTGATAAACATGAGCTGAAGTGCGTGCAGAAGGAACTCCGAGTCCAGCTCAGGGCGGCGAAAGAGCAGTACAGGAGAAAGCTGGAGCAGAAGTTGCAGAACAACAGTATGAAGGAAGTGTGGGATGGGATGAAGATTATCAGTGGCTGCAGCTCAAGCGGGTGCCGCCATCGAGACAGACGGAGAGAGCAAACCAAATGAACAACTTTAATAGGTTTGATCACAGTAACCCACTCTCACCTCAGAGTACTGCATCCTCCAACCATCCTTCTGCTGATACCAGCATAGGTGAGACATTCCCACCCACAATTACAGCAGCCCAGGTGAGCAGAGAGCTGAAAAGAATTTGTGCCAGCAAAGCAGCGGGTCCAGATGGTGTATCGCCACGATTGCTGAAGGCCTGTGCGCTTGGAACTGGGGAGTCCTCTACAGCGCATCTTCAACCTGAGCCTGGAACAGGGAGAGTCCCAAGGCTTTGGAAAACATCTTGTATCACTCCTGTCCCAAAGGTATCACGACCTATGTGAGCTGAATGACTTCCAGCCTGTTGCTCTGACGTCACATCTGATGAAGACCATGGAGCGGCTGCTGCTTCACCACCTGAGGCCACAGGTCCGTCACGCCCTCGACCCTCTGCAGTTCGCATACCAGGAGAAGGTGGGAGCGGAGGATGCCATCATCTATATGCTTCACAGATCCCTCTCCCACCTGGACAGAGGCAGTGGTGCTGTAAGAATTATGTTTTAGACTTCTAGCGCCTTCAACACCATCCAACCTCTGCTCCTTAGGGATAAGCTGACTGAGATGGGAGTAGATTCACACCTTGTGGCATGGATTGTGGACTATCTTACAGACAGACCTCAATATGTGCGTCTTGGGAACTGCAGGTCTGACATTGTGTGCAGCAATACAGGGCGCCGCAGGGGACTGTACTTTCTCCGGTCCTGTTCAATCTATATACATCAGACTTCCAATATGACTCGGAGACCTGCCACGTGCAAAAGTTCGCTGATGACACTGCTATTGTGGGCTGCATCAGGAGTGGGCAGGAGGAGGAGTACAGAAAGTTAATCAAAGACTTTGTTAAATGGTGCGACTCAAACCACTTACACCTTAACACCAGCAAGACCAAGGAGCTGGTGGTGGATTTTAGGAGGCCTAGGCCCCTCATGGACCCTGTGATCATCAGAGGTGACTGTGTGCAGAGGGTACAGACCTATAAATATCTGGGAGTGCAGCTGGATGACAAATTGGACTGGACTGCCAATACTGATGCTCTATGTAAGAAAGGTCAGAACAGACTATACTTTCTGAGAAGATTGGCATCTTTCAACATCTGCAGTAAGATGCTGCAGATGTTCTACCAGACGGTTGTGGCGAGTGCCCTCTTCTACGCTGGGTGGTGTGCTGGGTGGCAGCATAAAGATGAAAGACGCCTCACGCCTGGACAAACTTGTTAAGAAGGCAGGCTCCATTGTAGGATTAAAGTTAGACAGTTTAACATCTGTGGCAGAGTGACGGGCACTAAGCAAACTCCTGTCAATCATGAATAATCCACTGCATCCACTTAACAGTGTCATCTCCAGACAGAGGAGTAGCTTCAGTGACAGACTTTTGTCACCATCCTGCTCCACTGACAGACTGAGGAGATCGCTCCTCCCCACACTATGCGACTCTTCAATTCCACCCGGGGGAGTAAATGCGAACATTAATTTTATTTTAATTCTTTTCATTCTTATTATTATTTAATTTAATATTGTTTCTTTGTATCAGTATACTGCTGCTGGATTATGTGAATTTCCCCTTGGGATTAATAAAGTATATCTATCTATCTATCTATCTATCTATCTATCTGAAATAAAAAACCCTTTTACTTTAAATGTAATTGACTTAAATAAGTTTCAGAACAAACAAACAAAAAAACTCTGAAATATCCAAATTTTTAAAATGATCACAAAGTTCCCAAAAACAAGAGAAATTTAAAAATACAAAATAAAACCAGAAGGCGTTTGTTATTAAGACTCACAAAGACCTGAGATGTCATTATTGTTGCCTCATTTTGTATTGACCACATTTACGCAGCTGGTTCCCAACTTTTTATGATGTTCTGTCTACAGTGTTCCCCCTTCAATTGTGGATTCTCCATTCACAGATTCAGTCATCCAAATTTTTGAAAATATTAAATAAAAAAAATTACAAATTCATAAAACTAAATTAACCGCATGCCCACCTGTCAAACCTCATCCAGCATAAATGATTCTGTTGTCCGCTTTTTCTGGCAGCAACACTACAGCATTTGCGGTTTACAAGTTAATCCATGTTCATCGTATCTCTATACAGTAAATAACTTTTATTTTGCTTAATATAGTAAAACTTTCCCATGGATTTGCTTATCCACGTCTACAGAAAGTGATTATACCCATGCCCTTTGTTCACACCACCCCTTATTACTACTGGTTGGATTGGTTTAGTGAGGTCCTTATATCAGCACTTTGGCAGTCACTCTTAGCTTCTGGTGGACCTAAAACATGACTGAACTTGACTACAGAGGAAGTAAGAAGTAGCAAGAGGGAGTAGGGGGGTAGCAAGTTCTCCATAGGTGAAACCTGTGGAAGAACCATTATGAAGCCTCAAGGAGTGAAAGCAGAGGGACGGCACGTCCACCTGACCACATCTCCTCATGCCAGTACAGGCTGGCATTCCACTTAAAGGAACAATGCTTCTTTAGTGGGCATGTATGGTTTCCACATCCATTTTTTTTAGGAACATAATGCTTGAAGATTGACTGTTTATATAGAGTTCTGTATTATCTGTGAAATTCACTCATCCTTAGGGGGCATGGAACGCACTTATTTCTACAGTGAAACTATTTTGTAGTCCATAGCCACATACAATTATTCACATCTTTTTAGTCTACCCTCTTCTGGTCACCAGCCACAGTTTATACCAACCGTCCAATCGATAAGGAGGTTTACGTAAGCACGTATGTCTCCCCATTCTTAGCTAACCAATTACTCAGATTTCCTGTCTTACGCCTTTGTCCTCACGCTGTCCCTCTTTGAACCTCTGATGGTGGATCACTATTATTTACATATGGTTCTTCATTTATGTGTATCGTATTTTGGGTAAATGGTCTGTAATGATTTTCTGCCTTTTCTATATGCCTGTCTTTATCCTTAATTTAGGTGTCAGCTTTTCTTTTAGAAGCTAAATTGATAGACAGATAGATAGGTTTAGGTCATGTAAAGCTTTTTCAAAACCAAAGTGAAAATTGTATTTTTTATTTTTGACTAAAAATGATGTCATATGGAGGTAAGATATGTTCAAATGCTAGCATGACTAAGCCAGTGACAAAATGAAGACTCACAAAATAGAGTCAAAAACATGCAACAAGAAGTTAGAAAATGTATGCATGGCATAACTTTCAAGGGCTGTTCAGGCAATGTAGCCCTCAATAGACTTGGAGTTTAGTAGGCTGGTTTAAAAAACTTCTCAATCCATTTCAGAGTTTTGGGAGCCAAAGGCTATCTTACCAGTGTCCCTCTAAACTGTGGGTGAAAAAACAGTTTTGATGATAGCACCACCTCTCAACTCAGGGTGGTATTCCTTACCTTTTTGGAGTTCCGAAAATGTTTCCCAAGTGTGCATTCTATCTATCTATCTATCTATCTATCTATCTATCTATCTATCTATCTATCTATCTCCAAATGTAGAGGGGAGACCTCTAAAAGAGGGGCTGAGGACCCCATATGTCTCAGGGCCTAGTTTCCTCTTGTTTCAGAATACACCAAGGGACAAAGGGAGGGTGGTTAGAATGCCAGGTGCTTGGAACACTAGAAATGTTTCACTTAGGATATGCCAAGAAAGTAGAATCTTTAATTCCTAAGAAATCCAACATACTGTAGCTAGATAGATTGGAGGCCTGACTCTCTCTTTCTCTCTTTCTCAGAAGTGCATGAAATTTAAGAATTATGGAAAATGGCAGTTTACTCAACCTTTTCACCAAGGCAAGAACTCTAACCCTAACCCTAAGCCTAACCTAGTAGGCTGCTCCACGTACCCCCAAGAATAAAATAAAAAGAGAGTTTGCACATCCAGCTTGATTTTAAGAACCTATTTAAGAATACCATCTCATACGAACTCCTAGAGGTCATGTTATTCAGATGTATTCAGATAATATGGTACCACTCTCCTCTCCAATTTATCCTTCTTGGTTCTTATGAGTTTGCGCTACTTCACAGAGTTCATGGCATATTCCTTCATCAAGTAGGCCTTTTCCTTCCTTGCTACTCCATGCCTTCTTTGTCATGTACCCTTTGTCACCATATTTTACATATTCAGACTGTGGATTTGACTACTTTATTTCCTTCTTCCTCTGATGAATTTATTCTCTGTGTTTATGAATGGCACTTGTATTCTTTACTCTTTAAATCTGGTTACCCTCCTGTTCCCCTTTTGACTCTTTCATTCTGTGTAGCCTTTGATGTATTTATATAATGTGGATGATTTAATACATTCCTGATAGGAGCTGTCAAATTGATGATCATCTCAATTTATGTCACAGGCAATGAAGGTGCAGAGTTTGCTTGTTGTCATTGTGACTTTAATGGCATTGCAGGTTTTCTCTGACATTACTAACTCTTGCATAAGTGAGTGTGTATGTGTGTCCCCAAATATATCAAAGCAAACTCAGAAGGTCAACGGGTGACACCTCAGCACCACTGGAACAGTATGAGTTTTTTTATACTGCCAATCCATTCACCAACCCCCAGATTTCCCCTTGCAAGTTGCAGGACCTACTTACATTGCTGGATGCAACAACAATAACAACATTTATTTATATAGCACATTTTCATACAAAAAAGTAGCTCAAAGTTCTTTACATAATGAAGAAAAATAAAAGACAAAATAAGAAATTAAAATAAGACAACATTAGTTAACATAGAAAAAGAGTAAGGTCCGATGGCCAGGGAGGACAGAAAAAACAAAAAAAACTCTAGACGGCTGGAGAAAAAAATAAAATCTGCAGGGGTTCAAAGGCCATGAGTTTAACGTCATACCAGACACGATTTAAATGAGTATATCCGAGGGTCAACACAGGTATGACAGTTTGGTGACCAAGTGAGAGACGCTGGATTGAGATGGTTTGGGCACGTGCAGAGAAGAGATGAGGGGTGCGTCAGGAAAAGAATGTCGAGGATGCATCCTCCAGGCAAGAGGAAAAGAGAAAGGCCAAGAAGGAGGTTTATGGATGTGATGAGGGTGGACATGAAGGCAGTCAGTGTGGCAGAAAATGATGTACAAGACAGGGACAGATGAAGATGGATGATCCACTGTGGCAACCGTTGAATGGGAGCAGCTAAAAGAAGAAAAACATGTAAGGAAAAACGGTAAACTTCAATGAGCCCACAAAATTCCCTGAAGGGGAAGAGAGCTGACTGACTGTTTAAAATCCAGGGTGTTATTCGCATTGATACTTTTGGTTCTGAGGTTTATTAATCAGGAGGGGATGATGGTAACAGGATTCTGATTGCACAGTGACTAGACCATTTTCTGTGGAGTGAAGTGTCTAATGCAGCCATCCAGTGCAAGCATTAAATACGTCTCTTCACATCTTTCACTCCACTGTATCCTGGTCTCACTTCTCATAGGAACTCTCACCAAAGTCCTCCTCCTGCAATGCACATAAACATATATTGGCCAGAAGGTCCTTTAAAGCCATTTGTACTTCTGTGCCCTAAGGAGTCATCCGAGAGCAGGAGGTGGTCTGTCACTTCTGCCAGTGACAAGAAAAATGCTTCAGACTCCCAATAAAACATACAATTGTTGAGGTCCCCAACACAAAAGTGTACCGTCCTATGGGCAGCTTCACCTGTTTACATAATATATATGAGAATGAAAAGTACATTTAAAGGAATACTCCACTGAACAATGAAATGTCGCCTACTCTAAGTATTAGTAGTGATGACCAATACATTTTTATATCATGTTCTTGTGGAGAATGGAGAGAAGATAGCTATAATACAAGCCAATGGTGACCACTAATACTAAAGCCTTCTGGGGTTGCCTCTTTGAACTGATGATCTCTCTCATTCATTAGGCAAGAGTCCTGTCTTCACTTCAGAAATGTATGCATAAGGCTTTAGTTTCCTATTTATGATGCTCATTGATTTTTCTGGAAGTATATATTTAACAATATGTTAAACAAGCATGTGTTTTGTACGCTTTGAGTGTACAACTGAATAACTGACATGTGGCTTACGCGGCACTGATAATGTGAGATTGTTTTGTTTGCTTGTTTTTTCCTTACACATTTTTCACCTCATTTGCTGATGTATAACATTTGTTACCATTGGGTTCTATTATATTTAAACTTTTCTCCTCTCCATTGTGTTTGAAAATATGAGATTTGTTTTCCTCATCCATCACTACAAGCAACTTGGGGTTAGTAACATACAAAAAAACAGAATATATATATTGTGACAGATGGGGGCAGTATCACTCCCTTGAACCCCTGTCCAATACTCCAGACACCAAGTAAAAGTCCAAATGTTGACTTTATTGACACATCACAGTGCACAAAGCACCCTCCCCTCCACTATACTCATCAAATCACACAAATGCACAATAATAAACAATCCTCCACTCCCAGACCCATTGCCACCCTTCCACCCAGCTCAGCTCGCTATCTGGGAGCTGCCACAGTCCTTTTATAGTCCGTGACCCGGAAGTGCTTCTGAACCCTCAGTCCATGTGACTTTTTAGCACTTCCGGGTCAGATCAAAACTCTTTTTCTTCACCATGGAAGCACATCATTCCCCTTGTCCATGTGACTCGGACGTTCTTCCGGGGCGTAGGGCAAATGATATTCATTGCTCCTCACTGCAGCTCCACCTAGCAACCCTTGGGGTATCTAGCAGGGCTGTGGATGAAAACTCCATTGTCCAGGATTCCCTGCTGGTTTTTGGGGCACCTCCATGCTGCTTGGAGGGCTCCATCTGGTGGCCTGGGATGAGATGTGACTTTTGGAAGAGACTTTTTGTAAGAAAATCCCACGAGACGGAGACTTACCCTGAGATTCTTTCAAGTCACGCCCTACTTACAACTATTTTCAAAAAAGACCACGGTCATCAGGTGCATTCTGGCACTTAACTGGACAAACAATCCTTTACATGGCTTACTTAAGAACACACACACTTCTGAAGATCCAGTTTATAATCACCCATTCATCTAAATATGGCAGTGAAAAACAATGAAGTCAAACAAATTAACGTGAAAATTTGTCAATCAGTTAAACGTCAGATTGATTAAATGCGTGTCAATAGACTGTGCTGATGCAGTTGGTGGTAATCGTGCAGAAGATGAAAACATTGGTTGAACAATTCTAATATGTAAAATTTTAACAGGTGACAAGAAAGGTAATATAGTACGATATTCCAAAGATAACATTAGACACCAAAGGAGATCTTGATATGCCATTCGTATTATGTTTACAGTTTCCTGTGAGAATAGCTTTTGCTATGACAATTAACAAATCACAGGTACAAACATTCGAAAAAGTCAGAGAAAGAAACGATATTCACTCATGGGTGGTTATAAGTTGCGTTGTCATAATGTAAATCCAAACACGGAATCAATAGTAAATGTGATCTAGAAGAAAAGTTAATTCCAAATATTGTTTTAACTGAAGTTTTAAAGTTAAAGTGAAAATAAAGTATATGTAACAATTCCCATGAAAATAACAATCTCTTTAAATTGTATATCCAGTTAACCAAACCCAGGAATTGGTGGGCAGATGAGCAGGAGGCCTAGTATGTATCTAGAATCAAGTGGAATTATTTAGAAAATATTGTTTTTTTCCATGCAGTACTGCAGAACTCTTGCAATCAGCATTCACCAAAAGAATCTTGTTATATTTACTCACATTTAGATGTCTAGGAAATACAAAGTCAAAATAAAAGATGACGAGTTGTTAACCAGAACTGCTACATACTGAATGAGGAGGTTAGGAGCAGGCGCTAATACAGCCCATTGCCGCACCCACCACATGACGAACCAACTCAGGAGCCCAGATTGGGACCCAAGTGTAGCCATGAAACGGGTGACACCTCAGCACCACACAAGTTCAGATGGAATCTGAATTTTTATGGTGGATGGAGTGCCAATTCTGCCACCAACCTCCATTTTTTTCCCTGCAGGTTGGCTGGATGCAGTTCAACATCATACCCAGGACAGAGCAATTGCAGGTTAAGGGACCGACGAAGTAGAGTCACTTTTGGCATTTACGGGATTTAAACCAGCAACCTTCCGATTACCAGTGCAAATCCCTAGCCTCAGAGCCACCACTCCGCCCTAGACTGAATGACATTCTTGACAATTTCTATGTTAAGTTTAGAAAACACTTAAATTGTAACTGATATATTGCTTTTAATATTCACAAAACTGATATCATTTATTGTCCTCCTATTCAGAACATGTGTCATTCACAAATGCAAATAGAGAAATAAAGTTTCTTATCTTGAGATTCTTTCTGACGATCTAGAACAGTATGCCATCGTGTTTTCTACCATGCTGACATCCAGGATATATTCTGAGGATGTCCTGGCTATAAACCTAATCTTATATTCTCAACATTGCACTTTGTAAACAGTATTTTAATGATATGATTTATCAAATGTGGATTTGAGTTTCATCTAAATTTAGAAGTAATCCATATGAAAAGGAAGATATGACTGTGCTTTCTAAAGAAACTTAAATGTTTCAAAAGTAGACAAAATCAAAATGTGACTCATTTATGTCTTTTATTGAACTGCTTTTATACGTTGATTTGTAAATCATAGTTGTAACAGTAAAAAAGTACCTACAACACAGTTAAAATAAGAAGTGTAATTATTTTTGGAACATTTCTCTCTGAACTGTATCACAAACAGATTATAAAGAAGACCAATTCTGTCACTTTTAATTTCCAAATGCAGCAGATTCAAGAACTTTTGCATTTCAAGTGTTACACACACTTTGAATTCAATTGGAAGTAAGGATCCAGATTAATATTAAATTATTACAATGTAACACCAGTGTGCAATTTGTTATTTATCTCAATCCTCCATGAATGTTCCTCTGATTATAACAATAAATGTCACTTCCTGTCTCCTGTAATATTTCCTAATATTTACAGAACAATAATTATTGTTTGTGTATTCCTGCTACTAAGAAAGTTACTTCCTGATTACAAAGTCAAATTAACCTAAACCTAATCTTAAACCTAACAAAGGTATATTTAGATATCTGAGCTTCTTAAAAAAAGTATTTCTTACATTAAATGACTGGTCTTCAATCATTTTAGTATGTCATGATAAATTTTAATTTTTTTGGAAAGATTTGCTTTAGAATTCTTCATTCTTAACTAGGTCATATTTCACCAGGTTTAAAGGAAGCAGTACAAATCAGACTACCAGTGCAAACAATAAATCATATATAGAAATTATAGGTCCCATTTGAATTCCCAAATTTGACTACCCAAAACATAAACTGTTCCCTGAAGCACTGACTTGTTTATTAATATGACACCTATAGGACAATATTACAGAATTCTTTTATCATCATAGATAACTTCAAGGACCAGAGTTTGATTCCCAAACTCCCTTCCCCTGGCCAAAGTCCTTATTACTGCTTTTTAAACTTTTTACACAGCCGTATGCTAGAGATCCCAGGAACATGAGATACAGTAGTGATGCGACATTGTACTGAAGAAACCCACATGATTTCTTTATCTAAAATACTATTTTAACGTAAAAGCCCCTTATGCATTAAAAATTTGAGCATTTACACTAAAAAAACAGCTACAACTGCATTTCTCATGCATTCAGAAAAGAATGAAAGCCTAAGAGAATGAAACAAGATGCTAACAACAGATATTATAATTTAGATGCAAATTATTTTCTAAAATAAAATGCAGAAACTGTTAAGCAAATAACAGAGAATCAACAATAGACTCTATTATTTTCATTCCCAGTCATTGGCGTCATTCTATATAAGAACACAATACAGTACATGGAATTTAAAAGGAAATATGGTTCAACCTAAATAAATAATTCATTCATTCATTAATATTTCTTGGGGTATTTGACCAGCAACAGCAACCCCATTATCCCTCCCCACCTCCTCCAACATTCTATTACATTTAAAAGGATTTTTAATTTCAAGCAGCTCTTTTCAATTAAAGATTACGCATCTTTGTGTAAAAGCTATCTCATATTGTAGATGGCTTTTAAAAACTGCTGTGTGGTCAGTGTTGTTGAATCATGGTTCAGTTGTGACTCTAGAATACAAGATTGTTGATTAGATTCACTCTGTGTCCCTAAGCAACTCATTCAACCTGCGTGTAGTCCAAATGTAAAAATATCTATGAGCAGTTGTTTAAAGATGGCAGCCTTAATGAGAACTAAAATGGATTCCTCCACATCCACCTTAATAAAAGTATCTGTTTGTCCTTCCTGTTGCTGTGTTTCTGTTATCCAACAGATGGCGCATCACAAATATTTGCACTGCTTTTATGAATCCCATACCAAACAGCATATAACAGAGATGCTAATGCTGAATGCATCCAACAGAGAGTAAGTCTCGGAAAAGACATAAATCAGCATACCACCTTAATTAATACAAACGTGCCTGTGTTTCCATCTGGTTGCTATGTCTCTGTTACATTTCTGTTAAAATTTACAAAATGCACTGCCTTTTATTACTACAAACTAGTTGTGCTAACCATCTGAGACAAGTTGAAATCGAATTAATCAAAGTAGACCTCAGCATTAATGTTTGCAGTGCATTATCTATTGGGATGTATTTTGTAATGCATGTAGAAATAAAATGCATTGCATGTGTCATTCCAACAGTTGGTGCATCACAAACATAAAATACTTTATTACAAATGTTTGTGAGGTGCCATCTGTTGGAATGACAAATGCAATGCATTTCATTGCTACACATGTATGTGATGCAGCTTCTGCACATGTTTGTTACACACCTGTTCATCTGTCTAAAAGAACAAAAACTAAAATGATGGTGCAGTTTGTGCAAGGATGGGCTGTGAAGGTGCATTCACACCTGAACAAGAAGCTGAACAATATCTTAGAAATATGATTACTCTTTGTAACTATATTACATATTACCATTTATACCAAACACACACATAATTTTATACAGTGCTTTTAAATAGTGATCGCACATAATATCACAAAACCAGTCACGGCTATTGTGCAATGAATACACCTGACTTGACCATTCCTAGTTTTCCTCCTCTTTCTCTGTACATTTAGCATTCATTTGCTCAGAGTTTGATGTGCTTGCTGCTTCCATAGCAGCTCTTCTTTTCTCCACCCTAGCGACCTGCTGCTTTTCTTCTTTTGTCAGCATCTTTTCATGTTAAAACTGATTAAGTCAGTGTTTGTGTTGCAGTTAATTTGTACATTTTTCTTAATTTTTCACTTAAGCTGGCACTTAAGTCTTCAGTCTGCCTCAAAAATAATTTAAGACATGACGAGGTAGAGAAAGTGACGGTGAAGGTGGTAGGGAATGAGCCACATGGCCACCCTGCTGCCCTCTGTCGAGAGTTGATTCTACAATAAAATAAAAAGAATAATAATTCCAAAACTCTTCACTTTCAAAATAAAGCTGTAGTGCGGAGTTTCAGCGTAGCATATGTTTACCAAATTTCAGACTATAGGTTATTTGATTTTTGACCCTAACCTTCCTGGGTTGCCCTTTGACCTTGGAGGTCAATTATCACCATGAAAGCGAATAGTAGAAATCACGTTGTACATGTGTGCCAAATTTCAGGTCAATATGTCAAACGGTTTGCAAGCTACAGGTGATTTAAAA
The DNA here is from genome assembly GCF_016835505.1 of Polypterus senegalus. NCBI lineage: Eukaryota > Metazoa > Chordata > Cladistia > Polypteriformes > Polypteridae > Polypterus > Polypterus senegalus. Next base: position 318,486,741 of record NC_053154.1, read on the forward strand.
TCCTGGACAGACAAACAGACAGCCACCGTAGTGTATTATATAAGAGGATCCCTTAATCATGGGCGTGGGGGAGCCAGAAACTATCCAGTAGCAGTGTGGGACATAAGACAGTATATAACCAGGGATGAGAAAGTAATCCATTACAGGCCCCACACGTCTAAATTTCACTTTGAACAAATGTAGAGATGCCAGTTAACAGAATATACACATCTTCAACAAATGGAAGGAAATGTGGATTGCCTTGAGTAACACCCTCACAGACACAGGGAAAACATGCAAACGTCACACAAATGGTGATATTGTGATGGATTTGAATGCAGAAAATTAGATGCATTAACACATGTTAAACATTAATACAATGTTAATGCAAGGTGAGGTTAGATGATTATTTAGGGTCACAAAGTGATTAATTACATTTATATATCACTTTTCTAAATCACTCTGAGAGTTTTACATAGACATTTGGGAGCCACTACAACCACCGCCAATGTATAGCATCCACCTGATTGATGTGACAAGCAGCCATTCTTATGGCAGTACACTGGGCACACATCAGCTATTAGATGGTGAAGGGGTAAGAGAGATAAAGGGTATGATTAGGAAGCCAGAGTGACCAGACTGTGGTGGGCAATATAGCCAGGATATCGAGGTACACTCTAATCTTTTTGTAAGATGCCCAGGGATCTTTTGTGGCCACAGAGAGTCAGAACCTTGGTTTTACATCTCATACAGAGGACTGCACCATTTTTACAGCACAGTGTCTCCATCACTGCATTGAGATCCACACACAGACCACAGGGTAGGTGCCCCTGCTGGCCTCGCCAACACCTCTTCCAGCAGCAACCCCAGCTTTTCCTAGATGGTCTGGCATACAAGTACTTTCAGTCATTTTCTAACCAACTTAGGCCTGAACAGGGTCACGGTGGCCTACTGGAGTCTATCCCAGCTAGCACAGAATGCAAGGCAGGAACAAACCCTGTCCATTTTTAGGTGAACACACACACACACACACACACTAGGACCAATGTAAGATCACCAGTCTCTGGACTGTAGGAGGAAAACGGCACACCCAAGAAGAAGAGGCAAACTCCATGCAGGAAGGACCTGAGACATGAACCCTCGTCCTCTTACCATGGCACCACTGTGCCACCTCCCCCAGGTACTGGCAGGGCCATCTTAACGCATGGGCACACTGGGCAGTTGCCTGGTGGGCTCCATGCTAATCTATGTATGTTGTGACTTTCTGAGAGGTTGTGTAGGTAGGGGCCCCCTGTGCACTGCTTTGCCAGGGGGGCCTACAATACTGTTAAATGGGCCCTAGGTACCGGTCAGACTCAAACGTTGTTAACTTCTAGTGGATTCCCTGTTCTGAAGTGCAGGTGTAATGTTTGCCGTCAAAGGCAGTGATAGGAAATTGAAAAGGCAGCATAAAACATTAGTTGCTAAAATGCATTGTACTGTACAGTTTCAGATTTACAGTTGCCATCTGACTGGGTTACCACAATTCAGAGAAAAAATTTGTTAATGTAATGTGCTTTCGATATACAAAGTTTATGGAAGGCTGAAATGAACTATACTGCAAATCCCATAAAAGACCAAAAAATCTTAGCATTATCTTGCCACTGTTCTGGAACTGCTTTACTCAAATCAGTGACACACTGGAGCTGCATTCCTGTCCAACACTGAGCGGACTCACACACAGCAAAATGGGGACAAATTAGAGACGCCCCATTTATATGGTTTTTAAAATAACAACCCGAGTACACGGAGTAAGCCAACGCGCAAACAGGGAGATGAAGAAAGCTGTGCAATGATAAAATGAATCTCGAGACTCAAACGCTAGAGTTGGATGCAGTGATGCAGCTGTGCTCCACTGAGCGCCCCGTTAATCTTTACAAATTTCAAAAGCTCCACTTACTGAGTCCGTAATGTACAGCAGCCGGGAAGACGAGTGACGCTGACCTGATCCGACACGCCCCGCCCTGCAGTTAGTTGGCTTTGGCGCGCGGTAGGGTGCGCGTGGCAGTGTTTGAGCGCGCGCGGGAACTGTCAGTTCAGTCGTGTGGCTCCGCGGGTTTCACGGGCATTGCGTGTCTCCGGGTTGAGTATGTGAGGCAAAAGTGACGAAGCAAGAAATAAAGTGGAGCAAAACATTCATACAGCAAGGAAAATGTTTATTCGACATACTTCTACCGTCTTCTGCTTTATCCTTACTCAGGTAAGATGCTATTGTTGATATAATTTGAATTGTAGAGCACTTTTCAAACAAGATAAAGAAAGCTACACTTTTACACTACACTACCCTTCTGGCAGGGTAAACTGCATTTCCGTGATAAGTACGAATGGCACACGTTTGTTTCACAAAACCAAGCAGGAAAGTATAAATTTATTACAATGTATTTTATAACATTATTACTAAAATTATTTTGGTTCAAAAAGATTATTTCAATAAATTCTGCAGCATGTCGGGACTCATCACCTGCAAATCAGATGACAATCACAAGAACTGCCCATTGTGTGCCCTCCTGGTTTTATGGAGACCATATATACATGGAGCATTGCAAATACTTTGCAATCATTGCAAATGATTCTAAAGATGGACGAGTCATTTTAAAGTCAGTCAGTCATTTTGAAACTCACTTAGTCCTGAACAGGGTCGTGGAGGTCTGCTGGAGCTCATCCCAGCTAGCATAGGGTGAAAACCCTGGACAGTCCATCACGGGGCAAACACTCATACCCACACACACACACACACACACACACACAAACAAACCAACCACACGCTAGGGTCAATGTAGCATCGCATGTTCACTTAAACTGCATGTGTTTGGATTGTGGGAGGAAACCAGAGCACCTGAATGAAACCCTCACAGATAAGGAGAGAACATTCAAACTCCACACAGGGAAGACCAGGGACACAAACTCTAGTCTCCTTACTGCGAGGCAGGTGTACTACCACTTCGCCAACACTGCTTGTCCGTGATAAGTATGAATGGTACATGTTTGGGTTCGCTTCCCGGTTCCTTCCTGTGTGGATAGCGCTTTGAGTACTGAGAAAAGTGCTATATAAATGTAATGAATTATTATTATTATTATTATTTTTATGTTTGTTTTTAAAAACCAAGCAGAAAAGTATAAATGAATTACGTCACATTTTATAACATTATTATTAAAATTTTGGGGGGGTCAATGAGGTCATTTCAATAAATTCTGCTGCATGTCAGGGCTTATCACCTGCAAATCAGATGACTATTGCAGCACTCCCCATTATGTGCCCACCTTGTTTTATGGAGCCCATATATAGATGGAGCATTGCAAGTTCTTTAAGAAGGACGAGTCATTATAAAGTCAGTCAGTCAGTCATTTTGAAGCTAACTTAGTCCTGAACAGGGTCACGGAGGTCTGCCGGAGCCCATCCTAGCTAACATAGGGTGGACAGTATACACACACATATACATATATTATATTAAAAATCTTGGCTCAAGATGTTAGATACTTTGAAGTCCCATGAGACAAGGAAGTGAGACAAAAGGACAGCTGTTGTACAGGCTTTTAAATGATTGTTGCGCAGCACAACATGCACAACACGCAACTCGGTAACAGCAGCTGCAACCCAGCAGCCAATCCATCCACATCTCCTCAGCATGCGTTCAGCCTCCGCCTTCACAACGTGAGCGGCAGAGATATGCAGTGGCAAGCGTGAAGCGAGCCCGCAGGTGGAGGGGGGTTTGGTTGGGGGCTAGGCTAGCAAAGTGAGTAGAGGGCAAAGCCCCCTAATATATATTTATCATTATCATTATATACTGTATATATATAAATATATATATATATATATATATATATATATATATATATATATATATATATATATATATATAGTCATAAATACGAGTCCAAGACATTATAAAGATTTGGGGCAGCCACCCGTATATTGTTTTTCCCTACTGTAAAAGGGGTTTATGAATCAAATACACAATGTGCATATCACAGAGTCTAAAACAGAACTGGCTATAGTAGCCCAAGATTGAGGCTTTAAAGGTCTGGAGAGGAACTGATGTCAGCAAAGGGGCCGAAACCAGAAGTGACGCCATCAAAGGGGCCAGCTTCAGAAGTGACGTCATCAAAGGGGCCAGCTTCAGAAGTGACGTCTTCTGAGGCGCTGGAACCTTGCAGGATTTCTCGGAAAGGTCTGTAGGGAACTGAAAAAGACAGACAGCGCACTCCGCCGCCCCCTTGTCAGATGTTTTATTACAATTACTCAGGCCCTTTAGCTACCTCTGTGACAAAATATATATATATATATATATATATATATATATATATATTATATATATATATATATATATATATATATATATATATATATATAAACTGCTCAAAAAATTAAAGGAACACTTTGAAAACACATCAGATCTCAATGGGAAAAAGAAATCCTCCTGGATATCTATACTGATATAGACTGGGTAATGTGTTAGAAACGAAAGGATGCCACATCGTTTGATGGAAATGAAAATGATCAACCTACAGAGCCCTGAATTCAAAGACGCCCCAAAAATCAGAGTGAAAAAATAATGTCGGCAGGCTAGTCCATTTTGCCAAAATTTAATTGCAGCAACTCAAAATTGTACGCAGCACTTTGTATGGCCCCTGTGTTCTTTTATACATGCCTGACAACATCGGTGCATGTTTCTAATGAGATGACAGATGGTGTTGTGGGGGATCTCCTCCCAGATCTGGACCAGGGCATCACTGAGCTCCTGGACAGTCTGAGGTGCAACCTGGTGGCATTAGATGGACCAAAACATAATGTCCCAGAGGTGTTCTATTGGATTTAGGTCAGGGAAGTGTGGTGGCCAGTCAATGGTATCAATTCCTTCATCCTCCAGGAACTGCCTGCATACTCTCACCACATGAGGCCAGGAATTGTGCGTGCACCAGGAGCCACTGTACCATCATAGGGTCTGACAATGGGTCCAAGGATTTCATCCTGATACCTAATGGCAGCCAAGGTGCCTTTGTCAAGCCTGTAGCGGTCTGTGTGACCCTCCATGGATATACCTCCCCAGACAATCATTAACCCACCACCAAACTGCTCATGCTGAATGATGTTACAGGCAGCATAATGTTCTCCATGGCTTCTCCAGACCCTTTCACTTCTGTCACATGCTCAGGGTGAACCTGCTCTCATCTGTAAAAAGCACAGGGCACCAGTGGTGCATCTGCCAATTCTGGTATTCTATGGCGAATGCCAATCGAGCTGCATGCTGCTGGGCATTGAGTTCTGGGCCCATTAGAGGACATGGGGCCCTTGGGTCACCCTCATGAAGTCTTTCTGGTTGTTTGGTCAGAGACATTCACACCAGTGGCCTGCTGGAGGTCATTTTGTAGGGCTCTGGCAGTGCTCATCCTGTTCCTCCTTGCCCAAAGGAGCAGATACTGGTCCTGCTGATGGGTTATGGACCTTCTATGGCCCTCTCCAGCTCTCCTAGAGTAACTGCTTGTCTCCTAGAATCTCCTCCATGCCCTTGAGACTGTGCAGGGAGACAAAGCAAACCTTCTGGCAATGACACGTATTGATGTGCCATCCTGGAGAAGTTGGACTACCTGTGCAACCTCTGTAGGGTCCAGGTATCGCCTCATGCTACCAGCAGTGACACTGACTGTAGCCAAATGCAAAACTAGTGAAGAAACAGTCAGAAAAGATGAGGAGGGAAAATGTCAGTGGCCTCCACCTATTAAACCATTCATGTTTTGGGGTCATCTCATTGTTGCCCTCTAGTGCATCTGTTGTTAATTTCATTAACATCACAGCAGCTGAAACTGATTAACAACCCCCTCTGCTACTTAACTGAACAGATTAATATCCCATAAGTTTCATTGACTTTATGCTATATTCTGATTAAAAAGTGTTCCTTTAATTCTTTATAAATATAAATAAAGAATATATATATATATATATATATATATATATATATATATATATATATATATATATATATAATATATATATAATGAAAGTTACATAATATTGTTATTCCTGTTAAAATTACTTTTTTAATAAAGTTAAGAAACTGATTGCTAATGCTACTCTCTGCTATGAATGTCTATAACCCATTCCATTCTTGTTGCTTTCTCTTCTAACACCGATACCCTTAACAAGATATTGCTTTTCTTTTTTAGTAGCAACTTTGTATTTAAATTCTCTCTTTAGATCTCTTTTCTGTCTGTCCTTTCTAAGTTTGTGTTATTTTAAAGCAGAGAAAAAATTCCAATTAGGTGTGGAGCAGAGTTTCATCAGCACTTGGAAGGAATCCTGTCTTATGTACAGACATTCATTTGGTTAGTCTTCCATGTACAGACTCAAAAACCATTTTCTTTGAAGGTAGCCAGAATCGTTTATAATACTTCCTGTGTGCAGTAGACATTATAAATTATGTGCATGATGTTCTTTTTGTGTCAAAATGCCATTGCTTCAGGCATTGTTGTTTTAAGCTCTGACATTTGTTACCAATGCTGTTAAGATCTAAACATTTGAAAAGATACATTGGTAACACTTTAGTTTAGGTGCTCCAGAAATGAATCTATTACTTATTTACTACTGTATAACAAGATCTTAGCAAACACTTATTTGTGTCTTCATAACATGTTCAAAGCAGTTTTATTGACCAGTGCCATATAGTTTCAGACTCTGTTGTGAGTGATGCCAGAGAGGACAGGAGATTTTTAAGAGCTATACTATAGGTTTTAGCACTCAGTGGCCCTGCTCTGTGTTTGTGTGGCTTACCACTTTGTGGCTGATCTGTTGTTGTTTTTCGATGCTTCAATTCACTATAATTACACTTACATTTGACTAGGGCAATGTATCAGAGAGAAAAAGTTAATGTAGTGACTAGTAGTAGAGGTGGCATCTGATGACAGTGCCACATTTAAAGTCACTGAAGCCTTCAGTATGACATGTTCTATTACCAGTATCTGTCAATAGAGATTGTAACACACTGGGTAACACTCTGTGTGTCGACATACTTTTGGCCATACAGTGTATCGGTCCATCAATTGTACAGAAAGTTTGCAGACAGTTTTGCTGAACCTAAGTGCTTTTAAATCTGATATATTCTATAGCTGGAATGTCGAACTCCGGCCCTGGAGGGCCACAGTGGTTGCAGGTTTTCATTATAACCCTTTTCCTAATCAGCGAACAGGTTTCAATGCTAATTAACTCCTTTTCCCTTCATTTTAATGGCCCTGTGTTTAAGGATTCAGTCCTCTGAATTGATTCGTTTCTTCATGAAATGGCAGCTAAACAGAAATGAGGACGTGAAATGAGCCGACAGATGACCAGCTAAACTGGAATGTCAAACTCCAGCCAATTTCACTCCAACCAGTTTATGAATGAGAAGCCAATTCTTTCTGTTAATTAAAGCTGTTATTGAATATCATGAATTGTTGCTGTTCTCGTTCTGCCATAGCAGACTGTTGATTTTTTGTTTTTTCTAAGACAAGGTCAAGATGTTTTGGTGACCTGAGCAGTCCAACATGACCAAGACCTTCACCTTTCTTTATTTTCAGGTTAGCTGGTCATGTGGCGGCTTGTTTTGTGTCTCATTATTGTTTAGCTGCTCATTAGGGAAAAATGAAAGAACTAAGGGGTCTGAGTCACATCAATTAAAACAAAGGCAAAACAGGATGATTGGCAGTAAAAATGGCTCACTGACTAAAAGGATGGTTAGAATGAGAACCTGCAGCCACTGTGAATGAATGGATAGCTGTACCAATAAAGCATTCTGAAATAACGCTTACTATAGAAAACGATACATGAAATAAAATTTGTTTGTATGTACCTGTTATACTAAAGTAAACTAAGAAAACTGAAGGAGTTGGAAAAATATATTTTGATTAAAGAAGTCTCAACAATTAGTACACTCCAAAAGATACATAAATAAACTACATTATAAAATTAAATGGAAAGTAGCCCTCACAGAAAAGCAATATGTAAAAAAGCCTAATAACAGTCAGATTGTCCTGAAACCACTTCATTGGTGAAAATGTCTTCAGTGATAATTCAGTGGTTTGGGGCAATACAGTTGTCATCTGAGCATAGAGGTCAGATTTGAATATTTCGGGTTAGAAATACTGTACGTGTTAAAAAAAACAAAAAGAAAAAAACAAATGCTGTATGTGTTTGTTTGAATATACAGTATATGTATGATTAAGGGAGTTACTGTGTATGTAAAACAGGTATATGTCACTAGCAAAGTGACTGTTTAAAGCTATTATCATAACATTCATCACCTGTGATGGACCAGTACACCATGAAGGGTTCATATTTACCTCGAGTCAATATGCTGAAATATGCTTAAACCTTTTGAATCCTGGATTTAATCAAATTGGTTCAGATCAATACTCTTAAGGGCGGGTTTATACTTCACGCAAGCGTGACACATGCTCCAGCGGACTCTCCTGCTACGCAAGCATTTTACTGTTTATACTTGCACGCGTATATTACATAAATCTGGAGGAATCCACCATGTGGCAGTGTGAGATATTATTATGGTGAGAACAGGTTCGGCTTCACTGTGTTGTGAATTGCCTGGAACATCCATTAAATTCTGATGACACCTTACCGCAATATCTCTAAAAAGGATGTTTAATGATTAAATCCATCATTCCAGGGATGTGTCCATTCCAGCTAGCATTGGGCATGAGGCAGAAAAAATCCCTGGACAAGGCATCAGCTCATCACAAGGTGAATACAAGCACTCACATACACACTGGCGTCATTTTAGTGTCACCAAATCTGCATATCTTTGGAAGGAAACCGGAGCTCACTGTGGAAACCCAGCAGGAAAACATGGCAATTCCAGGCAGGAAACACCAGCAACGTGACTCCCTGCGAGACAGCAGTGCTACCGCTCTGCCACTGTGTCACCCCCATGTGTGTAATTATTAACAGTATTCATTATTTAAATGAAATTAACGATTTATCTGTAAAATGTAGCATACATACTTTAATACATTTCATCATGAAAGTGATATCAAGTATAAATCTAAGCATTCTAAATGTATAGAGAGTTGGAATATCATACGTTTAATGTGTTCTGTGTGGTGATCTATTGCTGTTTGCTGCTACTGTCAAGTCAGGAGGAAGCCCCAGAAAAAAAAGACGGCACAGAAGATGGTATGTGAGACTTTTAAAATGTATCGTGTCATCACAATCGGGAATATATAAAGCTTGATTATAAAAGCACCACAAATGCATCAGTATGTCGGCATTTTGCTTCACCACATCAAACCATTCATCAAAGCATTCATCAAACATCGAAGCGTACTCATCGATCTCGTAGGATCCACATAGAGGTATTCTGTCACATGTAGATAGTAAACAGAGACTCCAACGTTCACATTCCGACTTTTATCACACCCTGTCCCCCCACTTTTTGCTGGTATTGCAATTCACACACGTGTCGCGTTCATTTCTGAGGACTTGCTCTGAGGACGGGTCAAATGAACGATGGGATCGCATGGCAGACATGATGCGTGTGCATACGCATTCTGAGCATGAAGTATAAACAAACCCTTAGACTGCGCCATGGCAATTAAAAAAGCAAAAAAATGTTTTGGACAATTTCGTTTCCCTTTATTGAAAAAGTAATGTAATGTAAGCCTGTGCTGTAAAATGCCCGGGATCCTAGAGACTATTGAAATCGTCAGAAAAAAAAATTGGAACTACTCTGGGCATCTCTCTCCTAGGAGGATTCGTGTTGCCGATGAACTTGAATCGCTTGTACATTAGTGGCGGGGGAAAATTTAAAGGGATACCGTTTAGCAATGTGCTCGCCAGTATTAGCCGCTAAGCGAGTGACTCTTTCTTCGGAAGTTTCGCTTTGCCAACGTGCTTGCCTTGCTTGTGTATCCTCGGAGGTGGAGCCCTTACCTCGACTCCAGAAGTTTCTATTTGTTGGCCTAGAGCAAAATTGAGCTTTTTGAATGTTTTTCTAAATGTCATGTTTAAACACAGCACATTATCAAAAATAGTGAAACATGGTAGTGGCAGAATCTTGATGTTAGGATCCTTCTCTTAAGCAGGTCCTGGAAGAAACCTGCATCTTGGGAGAAAATTTCTTTTCCAATAAGATAATGAACTGAGCATAAAGACAAATGTCCTGGAGTGGCCGACTCAGAGTCCAGATCTCAGTCAAATGGAGAATTTGTGGCTGGACTTGAAAAAGGCTGTTCACTCATGATCTCTATGACAAGGGAGAATGAGGAAAATTGCACCGTCCAGATGTGCCAATCTGATAGAGATCTGTACATACGGACCCAAGGTTATCATGACTGCCAAATGTGCAATTACTATTAAATACTGGCTTGAAAGGAGTGAATACTGATGTGATCAGTTATCTTGTGTTTTTGTCACATGCTCAGGGTGAACCTGCTCTCATCTGTAAAAAGCACAGGGCACCAGTGGTGCATCTGCCAATTCTGGTATTCTATGGCGAATGCCAATCGAGCTGCATGCTGCTGGGCATTGAGTTCTGGGCCCATTAGAGGACATGGGGCCCTTGGGTCACCCTCATGAAGTCTTTCTGGTTGTTTGGTCAGAGACATTCACACCAGTGGCCTGCTGGAGGTCATTTTGTAGGGCTCTGGCAGTGCTCATCCTGTTCCTCCTTGCCCAAAGGAGCAGATACTGGTCCTGCTGATGGGTTATGGACCTTCTATGGCCCTCTCCAGCTCTCCTAGAGTAACTGCTTGTCTCCTAGAATCTCCTCCATGCCCTTGAGACTGTGCAGGAGACAAAGCAAACCTTCTGGCAATGACACGTATTGATGTGCCATCCTGGAGAAGTTGGACTACCTGTGCAACCTCTGTAGGGTCCAGGTATCGCCTCATGCTACCAGCAGTGACACTGACTGTAGCCAAATGCAAAACTAGTGAAGAAACAGTCAGAAAAGATGAGGAGGGAAAATGTCAGTGGCCTCCACCTGTTAAACCATTCATGTTTTGGGGGTCATCTCATTGTTGCCCCTCTAGTGCATCTGTTGTTAATTTCATTAACATCACAGCAGCTGAAACTGATTAACAACCCCCTCTGCTACTTAACTGAACAGATTAATATCCCATAAGTTTCATTGACTTTATGCTATATTCTGATTAAAAAGTGTTCCTTTAATTCTTTATAAATATAAATAAAGATATATATATATATATATATATATATATATATATATATATATATATATATATATATATATAAATATATATAATGAAAGTTACATAATATTGTTATTCCTGTTAAAATTACTTTTTTAATAAAGTTAAGAAACTGATTGCTAATGCTACTCTCTGCTATGAATGTCTATAACCCATTCCATTCTTGTTGCTTTCTCTTCTAACACCGATACCCTTAACAAGATATTGCTTTTCTTTTATTAGTAGCAACTTTGTATTTAAATTCTCTCTTTAGATCTCTTTTCTGTCTGTCCTTTCTAAGTTTGTGTTATTTTAAAGCAGAGAAAAAATTCCAATTAGGTGTGGAGCAGAGTTTCATCAGCACTTGGAAGGAATCCTGTCTTATGTACAGACATTCATTTGGTTAGTCTTCCATGTACAGACTCAAAAACCATTTTCTTTGAAGGTAGCCAGAATCGTTTATAATACTTCCTGTGTGCAGTAGACATTATAAATTATGTGCATGATGTTCTTTTTGTGTCAAAATGCCATTGCTTCAGGCATTGTTGTTTTAAGCTCTGACATTTGTTACCAATGCTGTTAAGATCTAAACATTTGAAAAGATACATTGGTAACACTTTAGTTTAGGTGCTCCAGAAATGAATCTATTACTTATTTACTACTGTATAACAAGATCTTAGCAAACACTTATTTGTGTCTTCATAACATGTTCAAAGCAGTTTTATTGACCAGTGCCATATAGTTTCAGACTCTGTTGTGAGTGATGCCAGAGAGGACAGGAGATTTTTAAGAGCTATACTATAGGTTTTAGCACTCAGTGGCCCTGCTCTGTGTTTGTGTGGCTTACCACTTTGTGGCTGATCTGTTGTTGTTTTTCGATGCTTCCAATTCACTATAATTACACTTACATTTGACTAGGGCAATGTATCAGAGAAGAAAAAGTTAATGTAGTGACTAGTAGTAGAGGTGGCATCTGATGACAGTGCCACATTTAAAGTCACTGAAGCCTTCAGTATGACATGTTCTATTACCAGTATCTGTCAATAGAGATTGTAACACACTGGGTAACACTCTGTGTGTCGACATACTTTTGGCCATACAGTGTATCGGTCCATCAATTGTACAGAAAGTTTGCAGACAGTTTTGCTGAACCTAAGTGCTTTTAAATCTGATATATTCTATAGCTGGAATGTCGAACTCCGGCCCTGGAGGGCCACAGTGGTTGCAGGTTTTCATTATAACCCTTTTCCTAATCAGCGAACAGGTTTCAATGCTAATTAACTCCTTTTCCCTTCATTTTAATGGCCCTGTGTTTAAGGATTCAGTCCTCTGAATTGATTCGTTTCTTCATGAAATGGCAGCTAAACAGAAATGAGACGTGAAATGAGCCGACAGATGACCAGCTAAACTGGAATGTCAAACTCCAGCCAATTTCACTCCAACCAGTTTATGAATGAGAAGCCAATTCTTTCTGTTAATTAAAGCTGTTATTGAATATCATGAATTGTTGCTGTTCTCGTTCTGCCATAGCAGACTGTTGATTTTTGTTTTTCTAAGACAAGGTCAAGATGTTTTGGTGACCTGAGCAGTCCAACATGACCAAGACCTTCACCTTTCTTTATTTTCAGGTTAGCTGGTCATGTGGCGGCTTGTTTTGTGTCTCATTATTGTTTAGCTGCTCATTAGGGAAAAATGAAAGAACTAAGGGGTCTGAGTCACATCAATTAAAACAAAGGCAAAACAGGATGATTGGCAGTAAAAATGGCTCACTGACTAAAAGGATGGTTAGAATGAGAACCTGCAGCCACTGTGAATGAATGGATAGCTGTACCAATAAAGCATTCTGAAATAACGCTTACTATAGAAAACGATACATGAAATAAAATTTGTTTGTATGTACCTGTTATACTAAAGTAAACTAAGAAAACTGAAGGAGTTGGAAAAATATATTTTGATTAAAGAAGTCTCAACAATTAGTACACTCCAAAAGATACATAAATAAACTACATTATAAAATTAAATGGAAAGTAGCCCTCACAGAAAAGCAATATGTAAAAAAGCCTAATAACAGTCAGATTGTCCTGAAACCACTTCATTGGTGAAAATGTCTTCAGTGATAATTCAGTGGTTTGGGGCAATACAGTTGTCATCTGAGCATAGAGGTCAGATTTGAATATTTCGGGTTAGAAATACTGTACGTGTTAAAAACAAAAGAAAAAACAAATGCTGTATGTGTTTGTTTGAATATACAGTATATGTATGATTAAGGGAGTTACTGTGTATGTAAAACAGGTATATGTCACTAGCAAAGTGACTGTTTAAAGCTATTATCATAACATTCATCACCTGTGATGGACCAGTACACCATGAAGGGTTCATATTTACCTCGCAGTCAATATGCTGAAATATGCTTAAACCTTTTGAATCCTGGATTTAATCAAATTGGTTCAGATCAATACTCTTAAGGGCGGGTTTATACTTCACGCAACGTGACACATGCTCCAGCGGACTCTCCTGCTACGCAAGCATTTTACTGTTTATACTTGCACGCGTATATTACATAAATCTGGAGGAATCCACCATGTGGCAGTGTGAGATATTATTATGGTGAGAACAGGTTCGGCTTCACTGTGTTGTGAATTGCCTGGAACATCCATTAAATTCTGATGACACCTTACCGCAATATCTCTAAAAAGGATGTTTAATGATTAAATCCATCATTCCAGGGATGTGTCCATTCCAGCTAGCATTGGGCATGAGGCAGAAAAAATCCCTGGACAAGGCATCAGCTCATCACAAGGTGAATACAAGCACTCACATACACACTGGCGTCATTTTAGTGTCACCAAATCTGCATATCTTTGGAAGGAAACCGGAGCTCACTGTGGAAACCCAGCAGGAAAACATGGCAATTCCAGGCAGGAAACACCAGCAACGTGACTCCCGAGACAGCAGTGCTACCGCTCTGCCACTGTGTCACCCCCATGTGTGTAATTATTAACAGTATTCATTATTTAAATGAAATTAACGATTTATCTGTAAAATGTAGCATACATACTTTAATACATTTCATCATGAAAGTGATATCAAGTATAAATCTAAGCATTCTAAATGTATAGAGAGTTGGAATATCATACGTTTAATGTGTTCTGTGTGGTGATCTATTGCTGTTTGCTGCTACTGTCAAGTCAGGAGGAAGCCCCAGAAAAAAAAGACGGCACAGAAGATGGTATGTGAGACTTTTAAAATGTATCGTGTCATCACAATCGGGAATATATAAAGCTTGATTATAAAAGCACCACAAATGCATCAGTATGTCGGCATTTTGCTTCACCACATCAAACCATTCATCAAAGCATTCATCAAACATCGAAGCGTACTCATCGATCTCGTAGGATCCACATAGAGGTATTCTGTCACATGTAGATAGTAAACAGAGACTCCAACGTTCACATTCCGACTTTTATCACACCCTGTCCCCCCACTTTTTGCTGGTATTGCAATTCACACACGTGTCGCGTTCATTTCTGAGGACTTGCTCTGAGGACGGGTCAAATGAACGATGGGATCGCATGGCAGACATGATGCGTGTGCATACGCATTCTGAGCATGAAGTATAAACAAACCCTTAGACTGCGCCATGGCAATTAAAAAAGCAAAAAAATGTTTTGGACAATTTCGTTTCCCTTTATTGAAAAAGTAATGTAATGTAAGCCTGTGCTGTAAAATGCCCGGGATCCTAGAGACTATTGAAATCGTCAGAAAAAAAAATTGGAACTACTCTGGGCATCTCTCTCCTAGGAGGATTCGTGTTGCCGATGAACTTGAATCGCTTGTACATTAGTGGCGGGAGGAAAATTTAAAGGGATACCGTTTTAGCAATGTGCTCGCCAGTATTAGCCGCTAAGCGAGTGACTCTTTCTTCGGAAGTTTCGCTTTGCCAACGTGCTTGCCTTGCTTGTGTATCCTCGGAGGTGGAGCCCTTACCTCGACTCCAGAAGTTTCTATTTGTTGGCCTAGAGCAAAATTGAGCTTTTTGAATGTTTTTCTAAATGTCATGTTTAAACACAGCACATTATCAAAAATAGTGAAACATGGTAGTGGCAGAATCTTGATGTTAGGATCCTTCTCTTAAGCAGGTCCTGGAAGAAACCTGCATCTTGGGAGAAAATTTCTTTTCCAATAAGATAATGAACTGAGCATAAAGACAAATGTCCTGGAGTGGCCGACTCAGAGTCCAGATCTCAGTCAAATGGAGAATTTGTGGCTGGACTTGAAAAAGGCTGTTCACTCATGATCTCTATGACAAGGGAGAATGAGGAAAATTGCACCGTCCAGATGTGCCAATCTGATAGAGATCTGTACATACGGACCCAAGGTTATCATGACTGCCAAATGTGCAATTACTATTAAATACTGGCTTGAAAGGAGTGAATACTGATGTGATCAGTTATCTTGTGTTTTATATTTGGAATTAATTTAGACCTCTTTGTAAACAGACACACACACACTTTCATGTGTAGACATCGATATTACTAAACAAGGGTTGTATATATGCATGGATGCCAGAGACCAACAGCACCGAAAGCGCACGCGCACAGCACCTCAGCACCCCAGAGTCAAAACCAGCGGCTTCCCAGAGTCAGTAGGTGGCGCCCAAACAACATAACACAACCTGTAAACTAAACTTCAGGTCACAATACAACCACCGCCCGAGTGCGAATGTGCACACCACTGCATATACTGTACAACCTTCGTTTAGTAATGTTTGTATATATGCATGGATGGCACAATCCAGAAGCAAGCTGTACACAATACAACCGCCTCGCAAACACGCACACCACCGTATATACAACCTATTGACATTAACCAGATAAATAACCAAGTGATTGGATTACTTCCTGGAGAAAGCCACGTCTTTCTAAGTACTGACAGTGTTGATGATGAGCACGAAACTGAGCATCTTAATTTCCCATCAGAATATTTAAACACTATTAGCCTGGCCGGATTACCACAACACAATCATAACCTTAAAGTTGGGACAAAATTACCTTTTAAACTTAAACGACGCCAATTTCCCATTAAGGCTGCATTTGCCATGACGATCAACAAATGCCAAGGACAAACCATGGACAAAGTAGGGATTTGCCTATCTGAGCCTGTATTTGGACATGGACAACTTTATGTTGCCTTTTCAAGAGTCTGGCGTTCGTGTGACGTTAAGGTGAATGTTTTAACTACTCCATACCAGGGAGAGCTAATTCAAGGACAGGCAACCATCTTTACCAAAAATGTTGTTTATAAGGAAATTTTTGATTAACTATTTTGAATTTACCATTTTATGAATTTTTTGTTTCCAATTTACTTCATTTAAACCTTTGCACTCCGATATTTGTTTTACCTATAAGTGCAGCAACTCAAAGACATTTTTGACTTAAATGATATAACAATTACATTTCAATTTTAGTTTTAATAAATTGCTTAATTTTAGTACAGATATATTTATTTAATTAAATGACAACTTTCCCAAGATTCTCCCACCCTCAATCATTTTTCATCGGAGATCGGAGGGAACAGGAAGTGATTGCCATTCTTGGATTTGCGATTCTTTAGAGAATCCGGGGCTTACTGATTTATATATAAGATGTTCTGTGTTAATTGTCTACAGTCAGTCAGTCTGTCATTTTCTAACCTGCTTAGTACTGAACAGGGTCACGGGGGTCTGCTGGAGCTTATCCCAGTTAGCACAGGACAGAGTGGCCAGACCTTTGCAGGGCACACACCCACCAAACACACACAATTTAGGATCACCGATTTACCTAACACGCATGTCCGTAGCACCTGGAGAAAACCCCCAGAGAGATGGAGAGAACATGTAAACTCCACACAGGGAGGATCCAGGATGTGAACCCTGGTCTCCTTACTGTGAGGCAGCAGCAATAGCACTAAACCATTGTTGCTTCCATTTTGTTAAGACCTACACTCTATTTATTTATTTTTGCTTAGTGATCTTCCATGCATCTTAGGACTGATTTATTCTTATTGAAGGAGTGAACATTTGATGGCCTTGGAAAAACTGAAAGCCATGCCTGCCAGTAAGAAATGCTTATAGTTTAAGTAGCAGCTGTTCTTATAATTTGTTCTTGTCCTGTCTATGCCACTGCTGTGATCTACAGTAGGAGAAAGTTTAGATAAAAGAGAGACTGACAGTGGGATGACGTGTTCTAGCCTCAGAACACCTACAGAGAAGGTTAGCTGTGTGCAAGAATGAAACAAATTGTGTTTCACCAGTTACAGTGGATGTTGCCTCATTTTATTTTGTGGTAGAGACAAGAACCAGTGCCCTATCACTTGAAGTACTATAGTAATACTGGTACTCCTACTTGAAGTACTTTACTAAAGGGCCTTTTTATTTATGCTCAGGTCACAGTGATTGTTGACTTTGAACTGAGTGTTTAGGAAACTAGTTTAGTTTTGGATTAATAACTAAAGCTCTACCACAATGTAAGCTGTTCTTTTTAGCCAAAGAAAATATCTTTGAATTCTATAAAATTCACGGTAAATTATATAATGCAGTTAGTTACTATATATTGGTCTCTTGTTTACCTTCATGTTCTACAAGTGCAAAGGAAAATGGTATGATGTAAATATTCTGAAGTATGAATTTTAACCTTTATTTTTTTTTGTCTCCTTTTTACAGACTCTTCTTGTTTGGTCTCGTAAGTACCTGACATTTTCTTTTAACTTTACTCAATATTGTTGACATAAAATTGATTGTTCTATTTTGCAAGAATATTATATTTGAAGAAATAATACACTTGCTGAGATTTAATAACTCAAACAAAACAACTTATTCTTATTAAGCTTATTTCTAGAATACAACACACTATGCAATGTTTACAAACAAAACTAATTATATTTTCAAATATATACAATAAAAATATCTCATAGTTTAAAAAGTGCAGAGAAAAGCCAAGTAAAATGACCCCTTTTATTGGCTAACTAAAAAGATTACAATATGCAAACTTTCAAGGCAACTCAGGCCCCTTCTTCAGGCTAGAAGTAATCAAGATTACATGTTTCCTGAAGAAGGAGCCCGAGTTTCCTTGAAAGCTTGCCTATTGTAATCTTTTTAGTTAGCCAATAAAAGGGGTCATTTTGCTTGGTTTTCTCTACATTCGTAATGGCTAACACGGTACAACACCCTAGTACTTTAAAAAATGCTGTAATTTTGCATTATTTCTAAGCTGGAATAAAGAAGTTTCCGAGCTGCAGAATCTTAACCAATGGAAGCAATTGGTGTGGGTGGAACATCAAATTGGGGGCACAGTCCCCATGGAGCGACAGTTGTAAAGTTATAAAGATGATGGAAAATGATTTAAAACTATTGTCAGTTTCTATTAGATGATCCATTGCAGTACGAGACAGGGTTATCTTTAAAAGAAAAAAAACTGTGTACATTTGATTAATAGTAAAAAATGACATAAGAGTATATTAGTATATTGGAACTAAAAAACTGGGTACTAACCAGATACATATTTCAGATTTTTTTAAAAAATGTTATCCATCCGTTAAGTGTCAAATCAACATAATCTATTGCATTGTTGTGAGAGTTGGAACCTATCTGGGCAGCATCAGGTATAATGTAGAAACTAACATACTGTGAGCTGGAGGGCTGATCGCACCCCAAGAAGATACAGACGCCCCTGGGAAAACCACAAAGCCTGAAACACTGACTACCCTCACATTGCTCCTTATCCTTGCACTATAACGCGCAATACAAGCCTCACGCGGTACTCCGCCGATTTAAAAGCCGCGCAGCGCCTGTCAGATTTGGTATTGATTTCTTTTGCTTTCTCTCTCTCTCAGACTGCCTCAACTCCTGACGCGTTTACATTCGAAGAAGAAGAAACTTACGAAACCCTTAATTAAAAGATGAAACTGTCATCTTTGTCAAGGAGCAAGTTTGAAGTGACAAATGTTTGTTTGCAGTGTTTGAATAAAATTCCTTCTTATTTCCACGATCCCGAGTGTCTCTGTGCAAATCTGTGACCCAAGCGTGACAATACATTATGTAATTTTCAAAAAAAGTATAAAAAAAAAATCGTAACTTTAGTTTCACAACTATAAAAGTAATTGTCCACATCAGAGGTGGATAGTAATGAGTTACATTTACTCTGTTACATTTACTTGAGTAACCTTTTAAAAAAATTGTACTTCTAAGAGTAGTTTTACTGCACCATACTTTTTACTTTTACTTGAATGCATTTGTGAAGAAGAAACGCTTCTCTTACTCCGCTACATTGGGCAACACTCGACTCGTTACTAATTTCCATTTATACATTAAACTATATTTTTGCAAGAGAGAAGTCACCAGTGGATCTACTGCATGACTGTTTCACCAATCAGACATAGCAACAATAATCACATGACTAAGTTTCACCAGTCAGACGTAACCATACAGTCACATGACCACACACAAACTTCCTGTGTCTGCGAGAGACTTTTTAATCATGCTAAACAGTAGCAGCTTCACTACAAGAACCTTGAGAAGCTTAGCCAACACTTCACTGAGTAAAGAACAAGCACGTGTTAACCAAATATGCACAGACAGTCATGGTAAAGTGAGACTTCTTGTACGTGCACAAGCTGCCTTGTTCTAATGTTATTGTCTATCAGCTGTGCTATTTGGAGGGCAAGTGTGTGATGATGCTGGTCCCCTACAGACTCGCTTTTCCCACATGGGAGTCTGCTGAACCCACACCGTCGATAGTTATGAGATGAGCTGACATATGAGGATAATTCACTGATGAGGCCAGAGGATGGTGGAAAAAGAGCTCAAGTGCTTTTATTAAAAAACAGTCAAAACAAAAGTAAAATCAACAAAAGTGTCAACGGTGCTGTGTTCTAAAAACAATACATATATAAATCTATAAAAATCATTGTGAAAAGTAAGGATAAAACAATCAATAAATAAATCTGTTAAAAATCCAAGGTTAAAATACAGACTAACTCCTGATCTCAGCCCACCTCCTTCTCATTCTCCTGGCTAACCCATTGCTCGCGTAGCCGGCGGAGACTCAGCAGCCACGAGTTCCTTTAAGCCGACGTCCGTCTTAGCACTTTTCTTTGATTCCCCCTTCTGTTTTTTTTTTTTTTTTTTTTTTTGTGCTGTACACTCTCGTCTCCGTGAGCCTTAATCACACACCGCTGGAAGCCAATGAAGCAACTGACAACGATTCGCTCCAACTACCTCATTAACTCCCCGCGGTCGTGCAGTTGTGCCCATGGAGAGTGACACGGCTTTATGAAACTGGACTTTTTTTTGTTTTTTTAAAGCCACGGACCTGCTACACCACAAAGTGAATATACAGTATCATACTGTCAGTGTACAGGATATCTTGTGATTTATTTTTACTCACTTTTTTATTTTATTATTTGGAAATAGCAGAATTTGCACATTATTTTATATTTTTGTCTCTTATTGCAACATTTCTAAAAAATAAATCATGTATTATGTTCAAACTGTTACTCAGTACTTGAGTAGTGTTTTCACCAAATACTTTTTTACTCATACTTGAGTCATTTTTTGGATAACTACTTTTTACTTCTACTTGAGTAATATTATGTTGAAGTAATGCTACTCTTACTTGAGTACAATTTTTGGCTACTCTACCCACCTCTGGCCCACATTTGCAAAATGTTCTTGAGAACATCTGGTTTATAGGATGTCATAAAACTGAAATAACTAGGAAACAGTGCCCTTCTAACTTGCCTAGCATTTAGTTGCATTCCAGAGTTGAAATGCTTTAATTCAGGGGTCGCCAACTCCTGTCCTGGAGGGCCCCAGTGGCTGCAGGTTTTCATTATAGCCCCTTTTCTTAATTAGTGACCTGGTTTTGCTCCTAATTAACTTCTTTTGAATTCATTTTAGTTGACTTGCTCTTGAAGACTTAGACCCCTTAATTGTTTCTTTTTCCGTAATTAGAAAGCCAAACAATAATGAGATACAAAATGAGCCAAAACGTGACCAACATTGTTGATTATGAAATATATGAAAATGCAGAAAGGTGAAGGAACGTTGATCTGCTCAGGTCCCCAAAACATTTTAATAGTGCTCTTAGAAAAAAGAAAATCAACAATTTCAGAAATGTCTGCTATTGCACAATGAGAGCAGCAAGAAGCCGTGGAATTAAAGAAAGAGTTTAAATAACAACAAGAATCAGAACCTAATTAAGCAACTGTTTGGAGTTTGAAGCCCTGACTTAGTTGGTCTCTTGTTGGCTGACTCACTTTGTGTTTCTTTTCTGTTTGGGTGCCATTTTAGTAAATAAATGAAGCAATTCAGAGGAGCGATGAAGAAATTCAGGAGATCAAATCCTAAAAAACAAGTCAATTATGATTAATTCAAAAGAAGTTAATTAGGAGCAAAAACAGGTCACTAATTAAGAAAAGTGTTAGAATGAAAACCTGTAGCCACTGCAACCCTCCAGGACTGGAGTTGGGGACCCCTGCATTTAATTCCTTATGGTCAGTATATATATTAGAAATAAACACCGAGTACCCACCAGCTATTGATGCCATTTAAAATTGTTTATGTGGTTGTCTTTTGCTCCCTTCTACATTTTGAAGCCCTAATATGTTGGTTTTTTTTCCTTAGCCAATGACCACAGTTGTAACTCTGTTATTTGAAATGTATATTGATTTACAAAGCCTCTGCAACTTCTTGGGTTCCCTCAGTAACATTCCAGGTACAGAATTTGAGGCTGTTCTATCACAGCTAGAGGTGGTGTGGTAACAGCAGAAACTCCCACATTCTATTGTCTAGTCAGGTCAAGTCAAATTTATTTATAGAGTACATTTAAAAACAACTGAAGTTGACCAAAGTGCTATACCACTTCCATAAATACACCAAATACATCTGTATATACATTATATACAGTATATAAATTTATTCTCATGCTTGGGTCACAGATTTGCACGGAAACACAGGAGATTGTAGAGACAGGAACTTTATTCAAACACTGCAAATAAACATAGGTCTCTTTCAAAAGTTTAAACATGCTCCTTGTCAAGACAGAGATGACAGTTCCGTCTGACAATTAAAATAATGCAAACATATCTTCCTCTTCAAAAGAGTGTGCGTCAGGAGTGGGAAACCAACAGGAGCAGAGAATGTCTAAGAGAGAGAGAGAAGCAAACAACCAAAAACCAAGAAGTGTTGTTCAGGCTTTTAAGTATGCAAAGCACAGCACGGGAAGCAAATCACGTGACAGAGCAACCGCAAGTAAGCCCAGCAAGTAAGGGGGCAATGTGAAGGTAGTTTTTTAAGAGGGTTTTTTTGAGGAGCATCCGTGTCTTCTAGGGATGCATTCAGTCCCCCTACTCACAATATTCAATTTAAAGAAGGCGAAGAAGCACAAGCTTTACAGGTAGAGAAAAAAACAATTAATAATCGGCTCATTTTGAAATTAATAAAAATGACGTAAATGCAAAAGCATATACGTTTCCTTGCAATTTATTACGTTATACTATTTTTTCGATGGTTAATTACTCGTTGTAATGTAAAATAGTTGTTTCTATCCTGTATATGTAACAGTACCCATGAAAATAACAATCTGTTTAAATTGTACATCCGCTGACCCATATGTGACTGGCAGAGCCATGAAGTGGCTGGGCCGGGGGGTGGCGAGCGAAGTAAGTACGGGCAGAGCCCCCTAGTTATATTTATTTTTCTTACTGTAGTGATAGAGTTGAGTGCAAATTTTCTCTTGTTTTTGAATTTTATTCATTAGTTTTCAATACTGTTTATTTTATTTTGTCATTGTAATCTGCCTGTATAGATTTACTTTGAATAAACTATCCTTTAACATTCTTCTCCCAATATACCCAGTACCTCTCTCTTCTTAGGAAACTCCACTGTTGTAAACTGGGTAAAACGATAATGACATTGTTTAAGAAGTTCTTTACTGAATCTGTTGTTACAATTGCATTTACAAGTGGATTTGGCAACCTCAGCATTAAGAATATAAACCAATTATATATATAAACTAATCTTGAGTGTGTGTATATATGATAACCTTGTTGTCAGTTGTATCATTGTTTGTTTTATTTTATCTGTTGTGGACGCTAGGTGGCACTGTTGCCCCTCAACCACCATACCTACCAATTACCCATTTACAATTAAATGAATCAACACAATGCTCTTCTTCTCTCCTCCACACCTCCCAGCAAGCTTTGCCCACCACCACCCAAATCTGGCTCGCCTGCTGGGTTCACAGCAGTCCTTTATATGGTCCTTGACCCGGAAGTGCTTCTGTTCTTCCTTCCATGTGACTTGCCAGCTCATCCTGGAAAATTCCAAGTCTTTAATCAGCCCAGAAGTACTTCTGGCTTCTGTCCTCATGTCTAAGTGAAACACGACTCCCCAGATCCTTTCACAGCTTC
This sequence comes from Polypterus senegalus, assembly GCF_016835505.1. Lineage (NCBI taxonomy): Eukaryota > Metazoa > Chordata > Cladistia > Polypteriformes > Polypteridae > Polypterus > Polypterus senegalus. The sequence continues at coordinate 318,510,378 of NC_053154.1, forward strand.
CGCTGGCAGCATTCACGGCACCCAAAAGGGCTGAGAAACCAAACTCCAAATCCCAGGTTGCCCTGCTGTATTCTGGGGCACTGCTACATTGCAGGGATGCTGCCATCTAGCGTTTTGGAGGAGGAAGTGTCCACAAGTAGCTGTCTTCCCACCTCCTTCCATTTAAGGGTCGTTCTGGCCGGGCTGAGCTGCTGGCCGTCTTTCACACTATGTAACAATGTGTTATGTTTTTGTACTTTCCTGCGGCAAATAAATTTCGCCCGGGATAATAAAGTGTACCTAACCTACTTGAGTCTGTTCATGCCAAAAGTTTCAACACCACCTATTAGAGTTAATGGTGTACTTTTTCCACAGGTTCAAATGGTTTATCTGTTCATTTTTCACTTAATAAACTGTTAAAAATTAAGATTGTTGTTATTTTTTCACTTACATTGCCTTTATCTAAATAAACTATTTTTTGTGTTATTATCAATTTTTTTATTAAGCAGATAGCAAATGTAAGCTGCAATCAAGCAAACAACCACAAGTTAATAATTAGGATCAACCATTTTGTATGTGGTCAGGAACATAGCCTTTTGTTTATGTGACTGTGCTGTAAAAAAATGTCTAAATGAAGATCAAATCTTGATATGTCAACAAATGCTAAAAAAGAATTACACCGTTTATGGGGTGTACATAATTTTTCATGAGATTGCATATGGAATCAGGGGTATTGATTAGACTAATACTTACTTTTTGCCAAAGTTTTAGAAAATGTGCGTGTGTTTCATTTTAAATTCATAACCAAATAATTCAATATTATTTTTTTTATTTGATTTTACAGAAACAGTCATTTCACCTAAAGCTAGCAATGTGACAACAGCTTCCATATTTCTGTGCTGGGTTGCACCACTAGGAAGAACAATCTCCTATGGAGTAAATATTTCAAACAGTGGACAAAGCAAACAACTGGTTACCGATAACACTTACATTAATGTGACAAACCTGGACCCTGCAACATTCTATTCATTTGTTATTTTTGCAGTTGCTGGAGATAATGTAACAGCTGGTGATTCTGCTACCATCACAGCATTTACAAGTGAGTGAACACCATGTGTTGAAATTAAGTAGAATCATTTTCCTGGCTGAATCAGGTACTGAGTCAATATTGCAACAGCCACCTCCATCAGAAATGATTTTTGTATGACAGAATTGAGTGAAATATTAATACAGTGTAAGGGGTTTAGTTTGCATGCACAAACCAGAATTTGTTGTTGCCTTACTTATTTGCCAGTAATGATTTTAGATAAATTAATTTTGAGCAGATGTTAGTGAACATTTGATTTTCTTTGTGCCAGGTATATCTATAGCATCTAATACAAGGTTTGTTGCTGCCTTTACCCTGGGATCCTGGTAATAAAAATAACAGGTTTCCTTGCTTTGCACCCCAATAAATGAAAGTTATCGGCAATATACTAACAACCCATTTGTGCTCTCAGAATATGGAACCAATGTAGGAAAATGGATGGATGGATGGATGTAGGAAGTATTTTAAGATAGAGAAGCTTTTATCTGCGGCTCCTCTGCATGAGAACCACCTTTTTCCACCCTCTTTCTAACATATCCAGTTTTTAATATCTGGAAAACATTTGGGATTAAATCACTTAGAGATCTGTACATAGACAACGTTTTTGCATCCTATGAACAATTACACCCCAAATTTAACTTTCCAGCAACACATTTTTTTCATACCTTCAAATTAGAAACTTAAACAGAAAATGCCCAATTTTCCTCACATCCTATATACCTCTATACAGGAAAAAATATTGATCAGTCTTGAGGACTCAGACAGCATTTCTGTAATATATAAAACCATTCAATAGTCACTCTCTTTCAAACATCCAAAAGGACAGTGGGAAAAAGATCTCTCACTCAACATCTCAGAAATGGAGTGGAAGGCAGCAATGCACAGAATTCACTCCAGCTCCAGACCCAAACACAGGGTCACGGGGGTCTGCTGGAGCCAACACAGGGCACAAGGCAGGAAACAAACCCCGGGCAGGGCGCTAGCCCACCACAGTCTTCTTTAAATGATACAAACATTTCTAAATATTAGTTCAGTGTAAGTCTTGGATAAGAAGCCAAGGCAGTGGACTTCAGTAAGAATTTATCTTTTGAATATTTTTTCATAAATTCATTTCTTGTTGAATGCATGCTTTTATAATAACAATTACATTTCTCATTTAAACTCACTGAACCTGGCCCAGTCACTTTGCCTTCTGTTACCAATGTGACAGCAACTTCAATGAGTCTTTGCTGGAGTGCACCAGTAGGAGGAAACGTCTCCTACAACATCAATTTCTCAATGCGAAGAACTTGCTACCAATAACATGTGCTTTAATGTCATGGGCCTCAACTTTGCAACCTGCTATTCATTCTTTGTGTTTGCAGTCGCTGAAGATAACATGACAGTGGGTGATTCAGTTACCATCACAGCATTTACTAGTGAGTAAATATCATGCAGAAATAACATTTCCTGCAAGAATCAGCTGCTTTAGAAAGAGATTCTATTTAATAGAACCGAATAATATGTCAACATACTGCAAACGGGTTATGTAGAATGCAATAGTCATCTTTAGAGTTGCTTTTAGTTGACTCATTTCCCTGTAATATTTTGAAGTTAAAGGATTTTGATGAGACATTTTAAACTTATGTAACAAGTGGGACTGTGTTGGATCAAAACTGAAAAGGGGTCATCACTGTAGTAGGAAGATGTAAGATTAGGTTTGTTGAGAGTTGTTTAACCTGATTAGTTTGGTGGTAGTTGGTGGGGTGAAAGATTTCAGAGAGTTTGGGACAAGCCAGATTTATAAGTTCACATGAAAAAATGAACAGTAGAGTAAAAGACAGTAAAATAATTTGTACATTAAAAGTTTGATTCAATGCTTGGAATATCAAAAATAAAACATGCATCATAAATGCAGATTCTGTGGTGGGTAGTGTTACTCATCCAATAAAATCTAGCTACTGACCGCCAAAACTCAAAAACAACAACAACAACAACATTTATTTCTATAGCACATTTTCATACAAACAGTAGCTCAAAGTGCTTTACATATTAAAGAATAGAAAAATGAAAGACACAATTATAAAACAAAATAAATCAACATTAACATCGAATAAGAGTAAGGTTCAATGGCCAGGGGACAGAAAAAACAAAAAAACTCCAGACGGCTGGAGAAAAAATAAAATCTGTAGAGATTCCAGACCATGAGACCACCCAGTCCCCTCTGGGCATTCTACCTAACATAAATGAAACAGTCCTCTTTGGATTTAGGATTCTCACGGAAGGGCTTGATGATGATGATGGTCACGTAGACTTCTGCCTTTTAATCCGTCCATCATTGTTGGTGCATCATGAAGCTTTGAGTAGGTGGTGGTGGTGCAGGCCATCACCACAAAGAAACCGGAAAAAGAAACAGAAAAGAGAGTAGGGGTCAGTACCGATTTTAGAGCCACCATGAATAGTTATTATGAGGAAATTGAACATATAGAGTATCAGGATTAAGTTAAATTAAGATTAAAATGAAGTTATAAAAGGCCATGTTAAAGTAATGTGTTTTCAGCAGTGTTTTAAAGTGCTCTACTGTATCAGCCTGGCGAATTCCTATTGGCAGGCTATTCCAGATTTTAGGTGCATAGCAGCAGAAGGCCGCCTCACCACTTCTTTTAAGTTTTGTTCTTGGAATTCTAAGGAGACACTCATTTGAGGATCTGAGGTTACGATTTGGAATATACGGTGTCAGACATTCCGATATATAAGATGGGGCGAGATTATTTAAGGCTTTATAAACCATAAGCAGAATTTTAAAGTCAATTCTGAATAACACAGGTAACCAGTGTAGTGACATTAAAACTGGAGAAATGTGTTCGGATTTTCTTTTCCTAGTTAGGATTCTAGCAGCTGCATTCTGCACTAGTTGCAAACGATTTATATCTTTTTTGGGCAGTCCAGAGAGGAGTGCATTACAGTAATCTAGTCGACTAAAAACAAACACGTGAACTGATTTCTCAACATCTTTCAGTGATATAAGCGGTCTAACTTTACTTATGTTTCTTAAGTGAAAAAATGCTGTCCTAATGATCTGATTAATATGTGATTTAAAATTCAGATTACAGTCAACAATCACCCCTAAGCTTTTTACCTCCGTCTTGACTTTTAATCCTAATGTATCCAGTTTATTTCTAATAGCCTCATTGTATCCATTATTGCTGATCACTAAAATTTCAGTTTTCTCTTTATTTAACTTGAGAAAGTTACTATTCATCCATTCTGAGATACTAGTCAGACATTTTGTTAGTGAATCAATAGAATCAGGGTCATCAGGAGCTATTGATAAGTACAGCTGTGTGTCATCAGCATAGCTGTGGTAGCTCACGTTGTGCCCTGAGATAATCTGACCTAACGGAAGCATGTAGATTGAGAATAACAGCGGACCCAGGATAGAGCCTTGTGGAACACCATATTGGATATCATGTGTCTTCGAGTTGTAATTCCCACAACTAACAAAATATTTTCTCCCTGTCAGGTAGGATTCAAACCAATTTAAGACACTGCCAGAGAGGCCCACCCATTGACTAAGGCGATTTCTAAGAATGTTGTGATCAATGGTGTCAAATGCAGCACTCAGATCTAAGAGGATGAGAACAGATAAATGGCCTCTGTCTGCATTTACCCGCAAGTCATTTACTACTTTAACGAGTGCAGTTTCTGTGCTGTGATTTGTTCTAAAACCTGACTGAAATTTATCAAGAATAGCATGTTTATTTAGGTGGTCATTTAACTGCATAATGACTGCCTTCTCCAGAACTTTACTTAAGAAAGGCAGGTTGGAGATGGGTCTAAAATTTTCAAGAGCTGAGGGGTCGAGATTATGTTTCTTAAGTAGGGGTTTAACTACAGCAGTCTTAAGACAGTCTGGGAAGACCCCAGTATCTAGTGACGAACTTACTATGTCCAGAACATTATCAATTAGCACGCCTGATACTTCTTTGAAAATCCTTGTTGGTATCGGGTCAAGGACGCAGGTGGAGGGTTTTAATTGAGAGATTATTGTCTTTAAATCAGGTAAATCTAT
>NC_053154.1:318515994-318567551 GCF_016835505.1 Polypterus senegalus
CGAGGGGTATCCCATGGGGTCCTTAAAACATTCCTTTACAACTGAGGTTAAAACAGAATGAAGTAGGCAGTCTTTAAAAAAAAGAGTTTTCGGTTACAACGCACGCCTGCGTGCACCATAGCAAACTGTTTTACATGCTACATGCAGCAATTCGCTTCAGCGACAAACATGCGTCTTCTTAGATGCTACTGCATTTTGTTCACACCCCCCTCCCACCTCGCTACTACCGTGGTCAGGTGTCTTGGTGGATTATATATAGAAAGGCAGCCAAAACCGCACAGAGCAATGAAAAGTCTAGAGTTCCATCTTTTCATTCTCATTCTGTTGTATCCTCAAACCCTCCCTTTTTAGACAACTGTATCTTTCCACAAGTGTTCAACCATCATTAAATAATTATGCGGCGTTTGTTATGCCGCAGCTTCACTATTGTGTTGTATTTTCTCTCTCCAGAGTTCCATCTTTTCATTCGCTTACTGTTGTATTCTCACACCAACCCGTTTTAGACAACCGTGTCTTTCCAGAAGTGTTTAGCATTCAATAAATGGTTATGCATGTCGACCCGGCGTGGGTAAGCCGTTGAACCCCATTCGGGCTGCAAACTAAGTCCCACTAAGTGCGACTCCTACGCTCCCACTGGTTGCGTCCCAACCCTTTGTACACACCGCCCCTCCCACCTCGCTACTAACGTGGTCGGATGCCTTGGTGGATTATATATAGAAAAGGAGCCAGATCCGCACAGAGCAATGAAAAGTCTACGTCACTCACAGGTACATCTGGACTATGTAAAGAGGGCGACTCGACGAGTTGGAGGTGGGCACATGAGCGGGCAGTGCATACTGAACGAGAAATCAGCAGACTAGCATGACGGACGGAGCTGAATGGACGTCATTCTCCTTTCCTCCCGTTCCACACTCAGTGCCGTGCGCCCCCATCCCTCCATCTGGCAGGAGAAGGCGCGAGGACGGTGCGCCAGTTTTCAGTCACTTCAGACGATTGTGTGTTGGTTCGTTCCGTGCATTGTTACCATGTTGCTTTTCTTGCTGATTTATTACATTACCGATTTTTCAAATGTTAATTTTCTCCCTGTGCTTAAAACTCATTAAAAAACCGGCCTGATTATGCGGCGTATGGTACGCCGCGGGTTGGCTAGTTAGCAATATTTGTGGTTATAATAAGTGATTTGTCAATTGATGGATATATCTACTCTGCATGTAATAATGATGGTATTTGAAGTATCCCATGGAAGAAACATGCATGTGATATAATATTGTAAGCAGTAAGGCAAGATACCGATAGCAGTGATAGAATCAACTGTTGCACTTACTATAAAATTGTGGCAGCCTAATTAATGTTACTTGGGGAGATTTCAAATACAAGAAGAAACATATTTTCCAACTCTCAGGCATACAGTAGGTACTAATATACCATGTGGCTATATAATAACAAACAGTAAAACAGAAATTGGCACATTTTCCTATCCACCACTTGCATGTGTATACTATATGAAAAGGAATTTGGAAAACTTTCTAGAATGTTTATACCATAATTGAATAGTCAAAAAAGTAGGAAAATGTATGAGGTTAATCCAGTAAATCCAAAGATAGTTCTAGATATGAACCTAATCCTACTATGGTGCATTCTATATTAACACAAAACTAATCAGAAATTGTGGCTTCAAAAATTAAAAGGTTGAAAATACTTTCATAAGTAATAAGGCTAAATAAAAAAAATTTGCAATACTAACATTTCCAGAAAAAAAAAGAAGAACACTCTCACTTACTTGGCAAATAGCAGCATTACAGTTTATAATAAGTGACCTGTCAATTGATAGATACATTGACTCTGTATGCAACAGACATTCTCTCTGACACAACCAAGAAATATGTCTGTGCTTACATACTGTAAGTAATAAAGGAATATGGGGAAGACAGTGAGAGTTTCATGGTTTATGCAAGATGATGTAATCTTATTTCTAAAACACAAATTAACATTCATGAATATCTTCCTACATAGTATACTAACTTTGTAACACAGTCAAACTCTCTAGCAAAAGTTTAAATAGCATTGCTTAGAAAAGTTCAAATATAACATATACCAATAGAACAACAAATAGTGTAGCCGCAGGAATGTAAGGCGAGTTCAAGCACAGGTAAAATGTTTGCCGAAAGAAATCTCTCAGTCCAAAAGTTTGCTTTAAAATATTTAGTGAAAATTCAAAGCACACAATCCACACAAGAATAAAGAAAAAGGTTGTGACACACGTAGAATAAAAGGTGAAAAAGATACATCTTCTCTAAACTTAGCTTTTCTTGTAAAACTTTAGTTGTTTTTATACTTAAAGATTCTTAACTTTTTCTTCTGTATGCTTTAAACGTACAGCGTATCACTTTCAATTAAGTGCTTTGTCTTACATGGTACTTGACACACAAAACACGCACACGAGGCACGAAGTGCCCTCTACACCTTACACATGGCAAGGCTGATCACTAACTGAGAATAATGTTTAGTCAGAGGAGCTAGAAATAGCTAGAATATACCAATTCAACTCAACTGATGGGGGTTATAGGAACCTCCCATTGATTATACACTAACATTTAGTAAAACATTTACACCGACCCCTAATTGTTTATGCTAGGGCAGAAATCAATTATTTTAACATTACTTAGTAAAAGCCTTAACTACTTTAAACTTAAAACTTACATTCTACTGTAAGAGCACAAACACAATTAAAATTAATTATTTCAATCATTTGCTGCTTCCTGTAGCAGGCACAGTTTGTTCACAGGTCTGTCCAGTGTGCTGGTCTTGGTCTGTCCACTAACTCTTCTTACTGCTCTTTTCACATCTGGCATTGTCTTGATGACTCACCCCATTACCCAGGAACTTTGGGGTGCTGATTAATCTACAACAAGAACAACATCACAAGTTTCTAAGTTTCTTTTTGGTGTGAGCCATTTTTGATGTTCTTGAAGTATTGGCAAGTACTCTTTTGTCCAACTTTTCCAAAACAAATCAGGGAGGTATTGTACTTGTTTCCAACGCCTTTGGACATACTGGTCATTTCCTGAAAAAAGTCCTGGGGGAAGGCTGGGTTTTGTCTTGAGTAGTAACATGTGATTTGGTGTCAGTGGCTCCAGGTCATTCGGATCATCTGATACCTTTGTGAGGGGTCTTTTCTTTAGGATTTATTCTGCTTCACACATCATTGTGTGGAGACATTCATCATCTAGACTTTGTATTGAATTCAGGACCTTTCTTATGCTTCTGATTTGTCTTTCCCACACTCCGCCTTGGTGAGAGGCCATTGGTGGATTAAATTTCCATTCGACTTCATTCTTCATCATAGCATTGCAAATTTTTTCTTGTTCAAGAGTTTTAGCTGCTTCTCGTAGTTCTCTTTCTGCTCCAATAAAGTTTGTTCCATTATCTGAGTGCAAGATTTTAACTTGTCCTCTTCTACAGATAAATCAGCATAAGGATTGGATATGAGAATCAGTGTCTAAGATATATACAATTTCTAAATGTACTGCTTTTGTTGTTAGGCAAGTAAAAATGACCCCATACCTCTGCACTAGGCTTCATTCTCTTTTTACCAGGAAGGGGCCAAAATAATCAACTCCTACACTGGTAAAGGGTAGTTGGTCTGGGAGTAGACGATCAATTTTTTGCTCACCTGCTTTCACATTGTATCTTCTGCATGTTGTGCACTTTGAAATTATTTTTCTGATAGCTGAGTTTGCATGAGGTATCCAGTATTTCTGACGTAACTGTGCTAGCATGTAGTTACGTCCACAATGTCTATGCTCTTTGTGAAAGTGTCGGATAATGAGAGTAGCAATATGTGAATTCTTATGAAATATTTGCAGGGTGTTTTGCCTCTTCTGGCATAGCAGGTTTGCCAAGTCTTCCTCCAACTTTCAATATTCCTTCAAGCATTACTGGGTCTAGTTTGTTGATTTTACTACACTCTTTACATGCTGATTTCTGCACAAGGCTTTAACCCCCTTGTTGATTTGTATTCCTTCATAAGTTCTGTGATTGGTGTTTTTTGTATTTCTGGGCTGTGTCCCGATTGACTGACTGTATATTGAATTGCCTTTCTCTCTTCTTTCAGACGCAGTACCACTTCTTTTAACTTAAGGAGCCATGCTACGTCTTTCTTTAAATTGAACCATTCTGAGTAATACTCCACATGTGTTTTTACTGATTCAGTTTTTTCTTCTACACTTATAAAATTTACTACACAACTTTTGATTTCTGGATCATCATTAATAGACAGGTCCACTTCATCCAGTCTCTTAGGCCATTCGTGCTCTAGCTGTAGCAGGAAGTTTGGGCTTTATATTCAAGTCTTACTTTTGGTACAGCTTTCTATTGTCGTTCCTTTTGATGCCTGATCCGCAGGATTTTGTGCAGATGTGACATACCTCCATTGCGAGGATTGAGAGTGCTCTCTTATTACTGCGATTCTGTTAGCAACAAAAGTTTTGTAGCATGCACTTTCACTTGCAATGTACCTTAATAGAGTGGTGCTGCCAGTCCAAAAGATTGACTCTTGCTGGGAAATCTTTAGCTCTTGTTTTAGCTATTTGTCCATTTTGACTGCTACCACTGCTGCTGTAAGTTCTAACCTTATGTTCTGTATTAGTTAGGAGGCGGTAGGAAACAGTGCCATACCCGTTTTCTGAAGCATCTCCAAAATGATGCATTTGTGCAGACATTATGGGACCAAATTCAGGCAGGTTTAATGCACCTGTTTACATTGAAATCCACAAGTACTTGGAAATCATCCATCCACTTTTTCCCTTGCTGGACATACTTAACTCCATTTCTTGATCCCATGCATATTTCTCTTTACACAGTTCTCTTAAAATAAGCTTAGCAGGCAATATGACTGGTGCTAAAAATCCAAGTGGATCGTATATTAAACTGACCACTGACACTTGTAGCAGGCTTATATTGCAGCTTTACCTCGAACTTGAAACTGTCAGTGTGTGTGCACCATTAAACACCTAAGGCTCTTTCAACTGGTAACAAATCATGGCTTAAGTCTAAGTCCTTTTGATCTATTGCCCTGTCTTCTTCAGGAATGGACAACAAGACTGCTCTGCTATTACTAATCCATTTCATAAGATAAAACCTTAACCTTGAAACACAGGGCTTGAAGATCTTTGTCCAATTTTATGGCTTGGTCTTCTGTAGCATTGTATTGTATTGCTGGAGTAACATTTGTTCTACCTCCATTATTGTCACACATTTGACTGAGTAACTTTGCAGTCTTTCAATGTCTGATGCCTTTATTAGGTCATTAACAGTCCATCCAAAAACTGTCTTCACAGCATAAGGTCCTTCACTACGTATAATTTGCCATGGCTCTATGACTTTATGGGCATTTGTACCTATTAACAAACCTACTTCTGCCTTTATCTGGGGTAGATGAACATCTTTTAGATAAGACCATTTCTTGACACCTTCTTGTGTAGGAATGTTCTCCTTATTCATAGGTATAAGGTTCAGTGTGTACACTGCTGGTAAATCAAAAAATGTGTTTTCCTCCACCCTACAGACTTATAACTCTGTTAAAACTGTACACTTTACTAATTTCTCTCTATTTAGTTTGTCCCTTTCTACAGTGCTGATGTAAATATGAGACTTTCTTCCAGAAAGATTTAACTGCTCTTGCAAACTTTCTGTGCAAAATGTAGCTGTGCTGCTAGAATCTATTACAGCATATGTTTCTACACATTTTTCACTCATTTCAGACTTAACTTTAACTGGTATCACAGCTAATACACCCTCTTTTCCGGCCCTGATATCCATACAAGTCTTTAATGGTTTTGCAGAAATATTTGAAGAAAAAATGCTCTTTTTCGATTTAGCATTCTCCTTTTTAGAAGGCGTGGCTTTATCGTCTGTGCCCTTTTCCTTGTTCATATGCAGAATGACTGGATGTAAATAAAACCATATTTGGCATTTATTTTTTTCTACACAGTCTTTACTAAGATGTCCTTGTTTAAGGCACTTAAAGCATAAGACCTTAGATATCAAAAAGTCAATTCTACTTTCAAAAATTTTGTTTCTGGATTGCACTGCATTCATTAAGATTGTGATCTTCATTGCAAAAAAGACTGTCTTTTTGACTGAGGTGTCTGTATTCCTTTTTTCGTCAGCAGCAGAAAAGTTTGTAGCAAAACTGTTTTTTCTCAGGACACCTTTCGAAGGATACTTCCCTTGATCAGTCTTGTTCTTTTCCTTTTTGAAGGTATGGCTTCGTAAGGCTGAGCCATACACAGGTTCCAAAGCAGATGTTGCCCGTTCCTCCAGAAAGTCCAATTTATTCCTTGGATTCTCTATCACCTCGTCGATAGCTCAATCAAATGCTCCAATAAAATCTACATAGCTCATAGGACTGCCACCAAATATTGGGATCATTCTATGTGGCACATAAGGCACTTGAGTCTTAGACTGCTGTTCTTTCTGCTGTTCATAATACTGTTCATAATGCGGTTGTTGAGGAGGTACTGGTGCCTTATTTTGCTGATCATAAAGCGGTTGCTGAGGATTGTTTTTACTTTCATTTCTACACAGAAAGTTATAAATGCTCGCATCATGTGACTTTTCATTTCTCACATCTGATTTCTGCGAAACATTATAGGGATTTGGTTTACCTGGACTGCAACTGCATCCTTTAAGAGCTCTCAATTTTACATTGGATTCTGTGATAGCTGCTTCCAATGCCAGTTGATATCTTTTAGCCTTTAGCTGTGCTTTCAACTGTGCCTCTTCCATGTCTAGAGCCTGTTGCCTTTTTTGGTTTTCTGCTTTAGTCAACAGCACAGTGTGCACTGCCTTTTGAGATCTGAGGACACTAACTGAAGTAGCCAATATACTTGCTTGACTTTTAGTTTTTGCAAAGATTTGGGAGACACTGTCCGCAGGGGTAATATCATGTTTTGTTCTGTAATCCATGAATTGGTTACCAGAAAAGTCAGGTTGCTGCTGGTTGAGGTTTTTATTTTGGCGTACTTCCATAACCCAATTCGTTATACAGTTAGGTCCATAAATGTTTGGACAGAGACAACTTTTTTCTAATTTTGGTTCTGTACATTACCACAATGAATTTCAAATGAAAAAACTCAGATACAGCTGAAGTGCAGACTTTCAGCTTTAATTCAGTGGGTTGAACAAAACGATTGCATAAAAATGTGAGGCAACTAAAGCATTTTTTAACACAATCCCTTCATTTCAGGGGCTCAAAAGTAATTGGACAAGTTAAATAACTGAAAATAAAATGTTCATTTCTAACACTTGATTGAAAACCCTTTGCTGGCAATGACAGCCTGAAGTCTTGAACTCATGGACATCACCAGATGCTGGGTTTCCTCCTTTTTAATGCTCTGCCAGGCCTTTACTGCAGCGGCTTTCAGTTGCTGTTTGTTTGTGGGCCTTTCTGGCCGAAGTTTAGTCTTCAACAAGTGAAATGCCTGCTCAATTGGGTTAAGATCAGGTGACTGACTTTGCCATTCAAAATTTTTCCACTTCTTAGCTTCAATAAACTCCTGGGTTGCTTTGGCTGCATGTTTTGGGTCATTGTCCATCTGTATCATGAAACACCGCCCAATCAATTTGACTGCATTTAGCTGGATTTCAGCAGACAGTATGTCTCTTAACACCTCAGAATTCATTCAGCTGCTTCTGTCCTGTGTCACATCATCAGTAAACACTAGTGTCCCAGTGCCACTGGCAGCCATGAACGCCCAAGCCATCACACTGCCTCCACCATGTTTTACAGATGATGTGGTATGATTTAGATAATGAGCTGTTCCATGGCCTTCTCCATACTTTTTTCTTGCCATCATGCTGGTAGAGGTTGATCTTGGTTTCATCTGTCCAAAGAATGTTTTTCCAGAACTGTGCTGGCTTTTTTTAGATTTTCTTTAGCAATGTCCAATCTAGCCTTTCTATTCTTGAGGCTTATGTGTCGCTGGCACCTTGCAGTGCACCCTCTGTATTTACTTTGATGCAGTCTTCTCTTTATGGTAGACTTGGATATTGATACACCTACCCCCTGGAGAGTGTTGTTCACTTGGTTGGCTGTTGTAAAGGGGTTTCTCTTCACCATGGAAATGATTCTGCGATCATCCATCACTGTTGTCTTCCGTGGACGTCCAGGTCTTTTTGCGTTGCTGAGTTCACAAGTGCTTGCTTTCTTTCTCAGGATGTACCAAACTGTAGATTTTGCCACTCGTAATATTGTAGCAGTTTCTCGGATGGGTTTTTTCTGTTTTCGCAGCTTAAGGATGGCTTCTGTCACCTTCATGGAGAGCTCCTTTGACCGCATGTTGTCTGTTCACGGCAAAATCTTCCACATGCAAGCACCACACCTCAAATCAACTCCTGGGGCCTCATGTATAACGCTGTGCGTAGAACTTGCACTATAACATGGCGTAAGCACAAAAGCCGAAATGTGCTTACGCACAGAAAAATCCAGATGCAGGAATCTGTGCATACTCCAACTTCCACATTCTTCCGTTACATAAATTCAGATCAGCGTGAAAAGTAATGCTCGTGCACGAGCTTTATGTAATGCCCCAACTCCTCCCAGAATTACGCCTCTTTGAATATGCAAATAAATATAAATCGCCCTTAAGCTCAGCCTTCTGTGAAAGGACAATGGGAAAAGCATGTGGGAAAATATAAGAATTTCAGCGAATACCAAGTGGAGGCAAAGGAAAAACATACTATTTGTTCAAATAAAATTTGTTTCTTAAATAACATCGTAATTAAAGTAGCACGTTAAATGCTTTGTTTTGTATTTGATCTTCTATGTGTTCTATGTGTGTAAATCACTACTTGCTTCTTAAACCGGCTCTCTTCCTCCAACTGGACACAGAAACCATTACATTCATGATATTACAGCTCTCTGAATAACTAAAATACTGAGATGTATACGTAATATCATTTTTATGATGATAGGAGTTTAAGCATGTTATTAAACATGAGTTTCACGGCACAGTGATTGTGTGCGACCTTCGATGAAATAATTTATTGCAGCAGTACTCAGGGGCGGCTCTAGGCTTGTGCTGGCACTGGGCAGAGGAAGAATCGGTGGCTACTTCGCCGCCAATGTCAGTAAGGTAGCTTATGCACGGTGGATAGCCACGTCCATTGCAGACACTGCATAGCCGCCTCGTGCTCATGACACAAGCATTTAACTTTTGCCGAAGTTTAACGCGTGTTGTTATTTTCTCTTTCTGTTTTATATTCAATATATATTGGCGTAGCCGCCATTGCAGTCCTTGCTTTTCTTTCCCCAAATACCCAATCACCACACAATCAGCTCTGTAATAGAAGTTAAGCCATCTGTAAGCTTAGCGCTGATTCTTCAAAACGTTTAAGGAACACTGAAATATCTTCGTAGTACATGTTTAATTATTCTATCCTTCCCAGTGAAGAATATAGATTATTTAAATGAAGTTCAATTTTTATCTGTATAATATAATAAACATATTTTGCTGCATTTCACCTTAAAAATGATATCGTCATGATATGTAAATATGCGCTTTATAAAGTGGCTCAGGTTGTGCGATATTATAACTGTAGTGCAAGTTTACAGTGAGGTGATCAATTGTTGCTGAAGTCATTGCCAAGCTTCCAAAGACAAGCTCTGCCATCTCTGTTAGTTTGAACGGCTTTCTGCTGTCTTGCAGATGGTCATCCTTTGTTACGTCATAATCATCGCGATATCCACTCACGGCATTCAGACTTTCAGATGTCATGACGATCTTACACCAGGTCAGGTTCTTTTTAAGGTACTTAAGCTATTTTATCCAATTTATAGAGTCTCGTTAGGAGCGCTAGCAATTCTTTCAAATGTTCCACTCTGATCAAAGACAAAGATTAAAAGTACCTGTCAAGTCTTTTTTAAGTCGTCGTTGTTTTCTTCCATCGCACACCGACATCAGGCTTAATAAACACAGGTTTCTTTCTTTTAATCTTAGTCAGATTTCAAATTTTCTATCTTAGGCAGGTTTTAAACTTTAGTGGAGCCGCAGGAGTGTAAGGCGACTTCAAGCACGGGTAAAACGTGTGCCAAAAGAAATCTCAGTCCAAAAGTTTTAAAATATTTAGTGAAAATTCAAAGCAAACAATCCACATAAGAAAAGTTGTTATACACGCAGAATAGAAGGCAAAAACTAGAAAAAACATATCTTCTCTAAACTTATCTTTTCTTGTAAAACTTTAGTTGCTTCTATACTTAAAGATTCTTAACTTCTTCTTCTGTATGCTTTAAAACATACTGTGTAGCACTTTAATTTAAATGCTTTGTCTTACATGTTACTTGACAAACAAAACACGCACACAAGGTACGCAAGGAGCGAAACGGACGGTTTAAAACCATGTGTCCTCTACATCTTACACATGACAAGGCTGATCACTAACTGAGAATAATGTTTAGTCTGAGAGGCTAGAAATAATTAGAATACAGTAATCCCTCCTCGATCGCAGGGGTTGCGTTCCAGACCCCCAGCGATAGGTGAAAATCCGCGAAGTAGAAACCATATGTTTGTATGGTTATTTTTATATATTTTAAGCCCTTATAAACTCTTCCACCCTGTTAACATTATTAGAGCCCTCTAGACATGAAATAACACCCTTTAGTCAAACGTTTAAACTGTGCTCCATTACAAGACAGAGATGACAGTTCTTTCTCACAATTAAAAGAAAGCAAACATATCATCTTCAAAGGAGTGCCGTCATAAAGGAGCGCCGTCAGGAGCAGGGAATGTCAGAGAGAGTGCTCGCAAAGAAAAGCAAATACATGCTTTTAATTATACAGAAGCACCGCGATAAAGCGGCATTTTGTAGAGGAGCGTCCGTGTCCTCTGTGCAAACAGCCCCTCTGTTCGCACCCCCTCCGTCAGGCAGAGAGAGTGAGAAAGATACAGAGAAGCAAACAAGCACCGCGCGGGAAGCATATCTTATATCATTGAGGAGTTTTAGTTAATATGTAATACATGCTCTGATTGGGTAGCTTCTAAGCCATCCGCCAATAGCGTCCCTTGTATGAAATCAACTGGGCAATCAAACTGAGGAAGCATGTAACCTAAATTAAAAGACCCATTGTCCGCAGAAAGCAGCGAACCAGCGAAAAATCTGTGATATATATTTAGATGTGCTTACATTTAAAATCCGCGATAGAGTGAAGCCGCGAAAGTCGAAGTGCGATATAGCGAGGGATTACTGTATACCAATTCAACTCAATTTATGGGGGTTATAAGAACCTCCCATAGATTATGCACTAAAATTTAGCAAAACTTTTATACATCTTATGTAACTAGGAAATGGCTCTTACAAATAAAAAAAGAGAAACTGAGACATATGTGTACAGTATAAGGAAAAACATTTGGAGAACATTCTAGGATGTTCGTAACCACTACAGTAAAACCTAAAGAGCAGGAAACTACATTCATATAGCATAGTGCTGAAAGAAAAAGCAAATCTGACACTGAAAAAGGAATGAAATCCTATTCTATTATCAACCCACTATATCCTAACTACAGGGTCACGGGGGTCTGCTGAAGCCAATCCCAGCCAACCCAGGACACAAGGCAGGAAAAAAAAACCCTGGGCAGGGCACCAGCCCACCACAGGGCAAAAGGAATGACAATTAAATGATAATAAACTAACATATAACTAAACTAACATATTCAAAAAGTACTATTAATCTACGTCAGTGTATTCAAAAGGCACATTAAAATACACTTCCTCATTGTAAGATCTGTGAAAATTGTGTAAAAGAAACCTCCATCTTAAATTCTGGAAAAGAGACCATACATAGCATAAAAAAGTTCAGAAGAGATTAACAAATATTTTTATTCAAGCTGATATAATTAGTTTGATAAACATAGTGTGATTTTTTTTATTTAAATACAATTCTGGATCCAACATTCAGCCCATGTAAAATGATATTGAGTCATTCTATCACAGGTGCAATGACAAACATGTTCACTTGAGTCTTTCCCCCATTTTATTTTATGTGGAGAAGGAGTTTCAGTCCAATGTTATTACTTTACATTTGGTTCTACCAAGAGTCACTGTAAATTTGTGAATTTCCCCTTGGGATTAATAAAGTATCTATCTATCTATCTATCTATCTATCTATCTAAATCAACAGAAAACTAAATTGAAAAAGTAAGCCAGGAAAATAAAGCATGAAAATACTTGTAAACAGAATGACAACAAATTTATTACTCTTGAAATAATGACTTTCAAAAAATAAATGAAACTTCATTGTCGCTAACTTGTTGTGGATGGTGTTGAACCACTTGTCGTTGTAAAAGTCGTAATTGCTGTTGAAAGAAAATCACGGCCAATATTACAGATCAGGATTCATGTCTCAAACACCAAGATCATGTGAGGCTCTTACTGGCTTTCTTCAAACTAGTGACACTCGCAAATGAGCGTAGTAATCGGTGTGTGACATCACCAGCTCATAGTTCCAACTATATACTTAATCCTACCAAGATACATTCAATAGTAACACATAACTAATTAGTGGGTTCAGAAACTGAAGGATGGTAAACATTTCAACTACCAAGAAGATACAATTTAATAATATTGAAATGTTGACATTGCACAAAAAAAGAAGTACATTGTTACTTACTTGAAGCAGTTGTGGATGTTGCTGAAGTTCTATTTGATGTAGGAGATATGGTCGTTGTAAAAAAAATGCACATTGCTGTAGACTAGGCCTTCTTCACATCATTAGCATTATTCGTCGTTATAATAAGTGATTTTTCAATTGATGGATATAGTTTTTGCATACACATTGGGGTCAGCGTGTAGCCATTGTACAGCGTCCCTGGAGCAATTGTAGGTTAAGTTTCTTGCTCAAGAGCCCAGCAGAGTAGGATCTCTTTTGGCAGTGATGGGGATCTGAACCGGCAACCTTCTGGATACCAGCACAGATCATTAGCCTCAGAGCCACCACACCGCCCATCTAACTTAATTTAAATCATATTGTAAGCAGTAAGGCAAGATATCGTTAGCAGTTATAGAATCAACCGTTGCACTTACTGTACAATGATGGTAGCCTAATGAATGTTACTTGGGGAGATTTCAAATATGAGAAAAAAAGTTCAGAAATATTTTCCAACTTTCTAAATTAAGTGACTTATACTATCACTCAACTCTCAGGCATAGGTGCTAATATACAATGTAGCTATATACTAAAATCAGTAAAACAGAAATTTACACATTTTTGTATTCCCCACTTTCATGTGTTTACTATATGAAAAGGCACTTGGAGAACTTTCCAGAATTTTCAATATTATAATTGTAAAGCCAAAAAAGCAGGAGTCATTATAACTAAAAAAACTTTTTAGCACAATGCTGAATGATGATTTGCCTTTAGCACTGAAAATGGAATTGTAACCAAAACTTATCAGCTTTACGTGATAAAGCCTACACAAGAACTCGGTAATAATGTGCAGTTTTTTTATAACAAAAAAGTCTCCCTCAGAAAAAAATGTTTGCAAAAAATTGACTTATGTGCCCAAATTTTAATGTAATGAAAAGTACTAAATCCACTTCTTTATTGTTAGATTCGTGAAACCTTTAAAAAAGAATCCCCACCTGATAAGTTTGAAATAAATGGCAATAGTAGAATGAAAAAATTTAGAGATTAACAATTGATTTAATTCAAAATGAGGCAGTTATCATAATAAAGATAAATTACTTTTTTAATTAAATATATTGAAGAATTCAAATGCAAAACATGCTTGCATGTTTTTAACCTAAATCTTGAATCACTACTTTTTTAAAGGTTACATATTACACTTCAAAACGAGGATTGAGACTGGAAATATCTTAGAATGTCAAGGTGAATAACAGAAACACAGGAATGGTCATTTTTGTATAGTCAGTCAGTAAGTCATTGTCCAACCCGCTATATCCTAACACAGGGTCATGGGGGTCTGTTGGAGCCAATCCCAGCCAACTCAGGGTGCAAGGCAGGAACAAACCCCGGGCAGGGTGCCAGCTCACCGCCATTTCTGTATATTAATGTTAAAATGTATAATTCAGGGGTGGCATGGTAGCGCTGCTGCCTCGCAGTTAGGAGACCTGGGTTCGCTTCCCGGGTCCTCCCTGTGTGGAGTTTGCAGGTTCTCCCCGTGTCTGCGCGAGTTTCCTCCGGGTACTCTGGTTTCCTCCCACAGTCCAAAGACATGCAGGTTAGGTGCATTGGCGATTCTAAATTGTCCCTAGTGTGTGCTTGGTGTGTATGTGTGTGTACCCTGCGGTGGGCTGACACCCTGCCCGGGGTTTGTTTCCTGCCTTGTGCCCTGTGTTGGCTGGGTCAGGATTTAGCAGGTGTATAATGGATGGATGGATGTATAATTCAATCTTAGAGGGAATTTAGGTCAATCCAGTAAATCCAAAATTAGTTATAGCTATGAACCTAATCTTATCAAGGTGCATTCTATATTAAGACAAACCTAATCTGAAATACTGGCTTGAAAAATTGTAAGGTTGAAAATACTTCAACAAGTAATAAGGCAGAATATACAAATTTTGAAATGCTAACATTTGAAGAAAAAAAAAAACGTAAAACACTGTCACTTATGTTGCGGATGTTGTTGAATGACTTTTTGATGTTGGAGATGCAGTCGCTGTTAAAACATAAAATGCACACTGCTGAAGACTGTTCCATCTTTACTTTAATAACAGTATTACTGTTACCTGTCAATTGATGGATACATTTACTCTGCATGTGACGCAGAGTCTCTTTGACATAACCAAGAAATATGCCTGTGCTTACATACTGTAAGCAAAAAGGGAATATGATTCAACCAATGTAAAATGAAAAGAAAAACGGGACACCACTTCAGATATTAAGTCATTCTGTCACAGGTACAATGACAAACTCGTTCAGTTGAGTCTTTCCCCCATAAAATGTGCCAATTTATTTTACATGGAAAGGAGTTTCAGTCCAATGTTATTACATCTGGCTCTACTAAGAGCCATTCCAAATCAAAAGAAAACTAAATTGTAAAAGTAGGTCTGGGAAAATAAAGCATTAAAATACTTGTAAACAGAATAACAACAAATTTATTATTCTTGAAATACTGACTTTCAAAAAATATATGAAACTTCACTGTCACTTACTTGATAAATCTGTGGATGTTATTGAACCAGTTGTCGATGCAGAAGTCGCACTTGCTGTTAAAACAAAAAAATCCACAATATTACAGATCAAGGATCGTGTCTCGAATGCCTCTCTACGTAGGAAGGGTCTTACAGTTGTGACAAGATCATGTGAGGCTCTTACTGGCTTTCTTCAAACTAGTGACACTCGCAAATGAGCGTAGTAATCGGTGTGTGACATCACCAGCTTATAGTTCTAACTATGTACTTAATCCTACCAAGATACATTCAATAGTAACACATAATTAATTAGTGGGTTCAGAAACTGAAAGATGGTAAACATTTCAACTACCAAGAAGATACAATTTAATAATATTGAAATGTTGACATTGCACAAAAAAAAAGTACATTGTTACTTACTTGAAGCAGTTGTGGATGTTGCTGAAGTTCTATTTGATGTAGGAGATATGGTCGTTGTAAAAAAAAATGCACATTGCTGTAGACTAGGCCTTCTTCACATCATTATCATTATTCGTGGTTATAATAAGTGATTTGTCAATTGATGGCTATATCTATTCTGCATGCAATAATAATTGTATTTGAAGCAACACATGGAAGAAACATACATGTGATGTCATATTGTAAGCAGTAAGGCAAGATACCATTAGCAGTGATAGAATCACTTGCACTTTTTGGAAAATAATGGCAGCCTATTGAATGTTAGTTGAGGAGTGGTCAAATACAAGAAGAAAAGTTCATACATATTTTATCAACTCTCTAATTTAAGTGTCTTATACTATGACCCAACTCTCAGGCAAATATAAAAAGTAAACTTTAAAAAGGTGCAAATATACCATGTGGATATATAACAACAAACAGTAAAACAAAAATTGACTCACTTTTCTATCCCCCACTTGCATGTGTATACTATAAAGGCATTTGGAGAACTTTCTAGAATTTTCTATACCATAATTGTAAAGCCAACAAAGCAGGAAACTGTATGACTAAAAAAATATTTATTATAGTGCTGAACCATGATTTGCATTTTAACACTGAAAAGGGAACTGCAACTGAACCTTATCAACTTTATGTGATAAAGGCTATATAAATCTAAATATCATTTTGGAATGGTATAAAAATAGGATTCTTCAACCTTTTGTGGGAAGTGAAGTTGAGACAAAATGTTGTATTAAGTTTGGCACATTTCAAATATTCGTCTTAAAGTAAACATAAAACCTTAAATGATGATAACGTAAAAATGTTTTTTTTAATTCACACATCTCCAAATTGTTGTTTGGTTCAAACTTCCAGAAGATCAAGGAAAGTGACTCCATTTTCATTGTATGCAGTATTTTATGAAGATTTTGTTTAGTTCTGAGGTACGTGATATTCACTGACATTGAGATTGTGAGTTCAGGAAAGAGGTCAGCTTCATGAAAATTCGATGATAAGTCTTAACAGCGTGAGCCATGAATTGTTTGAATAGCTAAGCTGTTTCCTTCTTTTCACTTAAGTTGCACTTTTTTATTTTTCTGCCAAAAATTCAGAATAGTCATACTTCATATAGTCTTGTCATATCAGAAATGTTAATGAATCTCTTAGTCCAATAGTTTTCATTTTAAAATATTTAGTGAAAAGCAAAAAATCCACACAAGAATAAAGAAAAAATAAAGAAAAAATTTGTTACACATGTAGAATAAAAGGCAAAAAAAAATCTTCTCTAAACGTAGCTTTTTCTTGTTTCTGTACTTAAAGATTCTTAACTTTTTCTTCTGTACGCTTTAAACGTACGGCGCAACACTTTCTATTAAGTGCTTTGTCTTACATGTTACTTGACACACAAAACACGCACACAAGATATGCAAGGCACGAAAGGCATGGTTTAAAACCATGTGCCCTCTACACCTTATACATGGCAAGGCTGATCACTAACTGAGAATAATGTTTAGTCAGAGAGGCTAGAAATAGTTAGAACATACCAATTCAACTCAACTTATAAATCCGCCAACTGCTATATATTTGTCAGGACGGCGTATTAAAAATCTGACAGTGGCGGTGATGAATAATCCTCCCTTCCCCATGATATTAGGCAGAGATTGGGTAGACATTAATAGCGGTAACACAGTCGCTTCTTCCCCAAGATCACTAGGTATAGTCACGGACGCGGAATCAGCGCCCTCAACTTCCTCCACGTCGTGTATACAGCCGGCAGGGGAGCGGAGTTCGGCCTCTGGTGATGATGGGGAAACACCCGGGACGTCTCAGCCAGATACGTCATCAACAAGCGCTGAGTAGACTCGGGATGAAACCCCCACCCCTTGAGGTTGAAGTCCAATCCCGTCACACGTCTGCATTTTCAATTCAGGCAAACCCTGGTTTCATTTAAAAGAGAGCAGTAGAATTACGACTCCCTTATGTTTGCAAAGAATACAGTCGTTCTGATAGATGGCCAACGTACCTTACATCTGATGCCACAGGGTCCTCACTTTGTGTTAAATAATGACCTGTTGTACCGGGTGGCAGAACAGAGGGAGAGATAAGGTCACTGCCATTAGTGCCACATACTTACCAGCGACAAGTCTGTGAGCTAGCAGATGTCCCTTTTGAGTGTATTGGGATCAACCTGGTAGGACCCCTAGAACGCTCAGTCAGAGATCATCAATATATCATGGTACTGGTAGATTATGCTACCCGGTATCCGGAAGCTGTTCCGCTGCGCTCAGCTACTTCAAACGCTATCGCATGGGAATTAGTAGGGGTCTTTGCGGGGTCTTTGCCTTTTACCTCACACATGTTCAGGGAGACTGCCAAGCTACTTCAAATAAAGCATTTAAAAACCTCGGTATATCATCCTCAAACCAACGGTCTTGTAGAGAGGTTCAATCAAACTCTCAAACACATGTTACATAAGGTTGTCAACGAGGATGGAAGGAACTGGGATTAGCTCCTCCTCCTTGCCCTTTTTGTATATCGGGAAGTCCCACAAGCCTCCACGGAGTTCTCACCTTTTGAATTACTATATGAATGACAACCCTGGGGCATTTTAGACATTGTAAAAGAAGGCTGGGAGGAAGAGGCCCTCCAGTCAACAAATATATTGGAATATATCACGCAATTACGCAATAGATTTCAGAAGATTAGACCTATATTTAAAACGTACATGGAAAAGGCACAAACAGCCCAGGTCCGATGCTATAACTGTGGTACATCTCTTCCCGAGTTCCACCTGGGAGATCAAGTCATGGTTTTAGTTCCTACCTCACATTCCAAATTACTGGTTCATTGGCAAGGCCCCTATGAAATTAAGGAGAGGAAGGGACTGGTCGATTATTTGGTGAAACAACCAAATTGTCATCCCAGCGAGTGGATTTATCATGTCAATTTGCTGAAACGGTGGAAGGACAGGGATTCTGAGCCCACCTCCGGACAGCTCCACTCTCTCTTCGCTCATAAATTACACCTTAATTTCGAAGATAATCTGACTTGCCAACAACGACGGGAGCTCAAAGCAGGTATCCTGTCTGTCCCTGAAGTAGTAAGTAAAAACTAATTGACATTGTGACGAAACCTGGGGTTAAAGTATACCCGTACAGAATTCCCGAGGCAAAAAAGGCTGAAATGGAGCTGGAGATCAGACGAATGTAGGACCTAGGTGTGATTGAGGAAAGTCTCTGGTCCAGTCCTATTGTCATGGCAAGTAAGCCCGATGGAAATTGGAGGTTCTGCAATGACTTCCATCGGCTTAACCAAGTCACCCAATTCGATGCCTATCCGATACCACAATTGGACGACCTCCTCGAATGGCTAAGCAAAGCCAAATTTTTGACTACATTAGATATAACTAAAGGGTACTGGCAAGTTCCATTAACGGACTCCGCTAAGTAAAAGACAGCAGCGGGCACTAGCAATATCGTGTTCTCCCATTTGGATTACATGGGGCACCTGCGAAATTCCAATGTCTGGTGGACAAAGTGTTCCATCCTCATAATTCATGTAGTGCTGCCTACTTGGATGATGTTGTCATCTACTCCAGCACCTGGGAGGAACACTTACAGCAGGTTTGAGCTGTATTGCGGTCACTATCAAAAGCTGGTCTTCGTATTAACAAATGTTACTTTGGGTTGGTTGAAGCCAAATATTTAGGCTATCTAGTGGGCCGGGGTATGTTGAGACCACAGTGTTCTAAAATAGATGGCATTTTAAAATGGCCCTGTCCGATAAACAAGATGCAGGCTCAGGCCTTTCTCGGCTTAACGGGTTACTATCGTCGATTTGTGCCCTGGTTTTCTGAGAGAGCAACAGCCTTGACAAACCTCACAAAAGAGGAGAGACCTAATCACGTGGTATGGAATGACACATCAGAGACTGCATTCAGTGACCTGAAAATGGCCCTTACGTCAGCTCCTATATTAAAAGCTCCTGACTTTTCTATGCCTTTCATCTTTCAGACGGACGCTTCGGGCACAGGTCTTGAAGCCATGCTGAGCCAAAGTGTCGATGAAGTTGAACACCCCATTATGTACCTGAGCCAGAAACTGCTGGATCGTGAAACTAGATATGTGCAGTGGAACAGGAAGCTTTGGCTATTAAATGGCTGATTACTAAGCTGTCTTGTGACAGACCATGCGCCATTACAATGGATGACATTGCATAGGGAGTCCAATCAACGCGTCACGAGGTGGCCATTAGATCTACAGCTTTATAAGTATTTGGTCGTTTATCGCCGTGGTGTACTGCAAGCCAGTGTCGATGCCCTTTGTCGATGCCACAGCTTCTCGGACCGGTATGCTCGACCCGACGGGTCTGGCTGCGCTGTGGGGGGGGACGAATGTCACACATGTGCCAATAGGAGGATGTTGTATGGACCAAGCAAAGGTAACTCTATGCAAGGTGTACTAAACCTTCTCCTGTTATCTCGGCACAACAGCCGTGGGAAAACCTGTCTGATTCAGAGCGGATGACATCACTTCCAGTTCCGGTACCCAGAAGAATGTCACTTCCGGTTCAGGTGCCCAGAAGAAAACCACTTCCGGTTCCGGCACCCTAAAGAATGTCACTTCCAGCACACAAACTGAAATCAGAAGAACATCACTTCCAGTTTCCTTACATCACTTCCTGTCTGATCCCTTAAAGCCGCCATCCTTGCAAACCCTTGGCAGTTCTGTTTTGGACATCGTACTGAGAACATCTCTGCTATTTAAAAAGCCTTTTGCAGCCAGGAATAATATACGGGTGGCTAAACCAAACCTTTATAAATGTGTCGAGTCTATTTATTTTCACAAGATTCAGAAATATTTTTCTTCAAGCTGATGTAATTAGTTTGATGAACAAAGTGTGCTTATTTATTTAGATACATTTCTGGATCAAACATTCAGCCCATGTAAAATGCGGAGAAACGCTGGACACCACTTCAGATATTAAGTCATTCAATCACAGGTGCAATGACAAACACGTTCACTTCACTCTTTTTCCCCCATAATTTATACCATTTTATTTTATGTGAAGAAGGAGTTTCAGTCCAATGTTATTACTTTATATTTAGTTCTACCAAGAGTCACTCTAAATCAACAGAAAACTAATTTGAAATAGTAGGCCAGGCAAATAAAGCATGAAAATACTTGTAAATGGAATAAAAAAATATTTATTACTCTTGAAATAGTGACTTTCAAAAAATACATAAAACTGCATTGTCAATTACTTGACAAAGTTGTGGATGCAGTTGAACCACTTGTCGTTGTAGAAGTCGTACTTGCTGTTAAAAGAAAACATGGCCAATATTACAGATCAGGGTTCAGTTGTGACAAGAGCATGTGAGACTCTTAATGGTTTTCTTGAAACTAGTGACACTCGCGAATGTGTGTAAGAATCAATGTGCGACATCACCAGTTCTTAGTTCCAACCAAGATAAATTCCATAGTAACATAAAACTAATTAGTGGTTTCAGAAAATGAGAGATAGTAAACATTTTAAAGAACTACAAAGAAGATACAATTTAATAATCTTAAAATGCTGATATTGCAAAATAAAAAATAAAAAAGAAATACATTGTTACTTACTTGAAGCAGTTGCGGATGTTGCTGAAGTACTATTTGATGTAAGAGATACTGCCGCTATAAAACAAAAAATGTTCATTGCTATAGACTAGGCATCCTTCACATCATTAGCATTATTCGTGGTTATAATAAGTGATTTGTCAATTGATTGATACATGTACTCTGCATGCAATAATGATTCTATTTGAAGAAACGCATGGAAGAATCATGCATGTGATGTCATATTGTAAGCAGTAAGGCAAGATACCGTTAGCAGTGATACAATCAACTGTAGCATTTACTGGAGAATGTTACTTGGGTAGATTTCAAATACAAGAAGAAATGTTCATACATATTTTCCAACTCTCTAAATTAAATGACTTATGCTATCACTCAACTCTCAGGTATAGGTGCTAATATACAATGTACCGTAATAATAAAAACAGTAAAACAGAAATTGACACATTTTTGTATTCCCCACTTGCATGTTTATACTATATGAAAAGGCATTTGGAGAACTTTCTAGAATTATCTATATTATAATTGTAAAGCCAAAAAAGCAGGAGACTGTATTATTAAAAAAAGTTTTAGCACAATGCTGAACTATGATTTGCCTTTAACACTGAAAATGAAATTGTAACCAAAACTTTTCAAGTTTATGTGAAAAAGCCTACAGAGGAACTCGGTAATATTGTGCACTTTTTCCTAAAACAAAAAAGCCTCCTTCAGAAAAATGTTTGCAAAAAATTGATTTATGTGCCGAGATTTTAATGTAGTCAAAAGTACTAAATCTACTTCTTTATTGTTAGATTCATAAAACCTTTATAAAAGAACCCCCGCCTGGTTTAAAATAAATACCAATAGCAGAATGAAAAAGTTTAGAGATTATCAATTGATTTCATTCAAAATGAGGCAGCTATAATAATAAAGATACATTTCTTCTTAAATTAAATTCATTGGAAGAATGAAAACACAGAACATGCTTTCATGTTTTTCACCTAATTCTTGAATCACTACTTTTTTTAAGGTTGCATATTACCCTGGATTGCTTCCCGGGTCCACCCTGTGTGGAGTTTGCATGTTCTCCCCGTGTCTGCGTGGGTTTCCTCCGGGTGCTCCGGTTTCCTCCCACAGTCCAAAGACATGCAGGTTAGGTGCATTGGTGAATCTAAATTGTCGATAGTGTGTGTTTGCTGTGGGTGTGTGTGTGTGCACCCTGCGGTGGGATGGCGCCCTGCCCGGGGTTTGTTTCCTGCCTTGTGCCCTGTGTTGGCTGGGATTGGCTCCAGCTGACCCCCGTGACCCTGTAGTTAGGATATATAGGGTTGGGTAATGGATGGATGCATATTACCCTTCAAAACGAGGGGAGAGACTGGAAAAATCTTAGAATGTCAAGGTGAATAACAGAAAACACAGGAATGGTCACTTCTGTACATTAAAGTTAAAATGTATAATTCAATTTTAGAGGGAATTTAGGTCAATCCAGTAAATCCAAAGTTAGTTCTAGCTATGAATCTAATCCTATCAAGGTGCATTCTATATTAAGACAAACCTAATCTGAAATAGTGGCTTGAAAAATTGTAATGAGTAATGAGGCACAATATAAAAAATTTGAAATGCTAACATTTCAAGGAAATAAAAACGAAAAATACTGTCACTTATGTTGCGGATGTTGTTGAATGACTTGTTGATGTAGGAGATGCAGTCGCTGTTAAAAAAAATTTGCACATTGCTGCAGACTGTTCCTTCATTACTGTAATAGCAGTATTACTGTTTATAATTAGTAATTTGTCATTTGACGGATACATTTGCTCTGCATGCGACACAGTTTCTCTTTGACACAACCAATAAAAGAAATATGCCTGTGCCTAGATAGTGTAAGCAATAAGGGAATATGGGGAAGACAGTGAGAGAATTAACTGTCATGCTTTCTGCAAAGTGATGGAATATTATTGAATGTTACTTAATGAAATTTCTAATACAGGAATAAACTTTCATGAATATCTTCCAACATAGTATACAAACTGGGCTACACTGTCATTAAACTCTCTAGCAACATTTTAAAAAGTACAGCTTAGAAAAGTTCAAATATAACATATGCCAATAGAACAACAAATAGGAAAAGAGGAATTGAGAAAGTTTCCTATGTGATAAAGTACTGTATATGTATAGTGTGGAGACTGGCCCGGACAAAGTCAGGCGGACACCGATGGTTCATCACCCAGCACACGTTTATTTACACCGTTCATATTTACAATAGTAAAGTGCCACACACAACCCCAGTACTTTCCCAAAGTCCAGGCCCTTCCATTGCCTTTCTTTCTTCAGGCCGCCTCCACTCCTCTCCTCCCGAGCTCCGTCTATCTTTCTCCCGACTCAAGCCCTCGAATGGAGGGAGGTGGCCTCTTTTACACAAACCCGGACGTGCTCCAGGTGCCTCCCGATTAGCTTCCGCTAGCACTCCAAATTGTGGCGGAAGTACTGGCCGTACACCCGGAAGCACTCCGGGTGTCCCTGGTCTTCTTCCCCCTAGCACTTCCGGGTGTGGCAGAAGTGATGAGGGCCAGGGCTCCTTAGGCATTGGAGCGCCCCCTGGCTGTGACCACAGGCCCCTATAGGGTTGAACTTCTAAGCTCTGTTCCCGTGGTCCCCAAAGCCACCAGGGCAGTTGCCCCCTCGTGGTCTGGAGGAGGTGTAAGCCTTCCTCCAGTCCTTCTGGGAGTCCCGGCTGGGTACCACCCCCATCCACTCGCCACAACAGTATATGGAAAGGTATTTGGAGAACATTCTAGGATGTTCATAACTACTACGGTAAAACCTAAAGAGCAGGAAACTTCACGACAAAAACATTCATATAGCATAGCACTGAAAGAAAAGGCTAATTTGACACTGGAAAAGGAATGACAACTAAACGATAATAAACTAACATATAACTATACTGACAAATTCATAAAGTACTAATAATCCATGTCAGTGTATTTAAAAACCACATTAAAATACACTTCCTCGCTGTAAGATTTGTGAGAACTTTGTAAAAGTAGTCTTCATATTATATTTTGGAACAGAGGACATAAAGATCATAAAAAAATCCAAAGGATTAACAAATATTTTAATTCAAGCTGATGCAATTAGTCTGATAAAAATAATGTGCATATTTATTTAAATATTTTTTCAAGATCCAACCTTCACCCAGGTAAAATAAAGAGAAAAACGGGACACCATTTAAGATACTGAGTAATTCTATCACAGGTGCAATGACAAAAAAATTCACTTGAGTCTTTCCCCCATAAAATGTGCCATTTTATTCAACATGTAGAAGGAGTTTCAGTCAAATGTTATTAGTTTACACTAATGAATGTTACTTAGGGAGATTTCCAATACAAGAAGAAACGTTCATACATATTTTCCAACTCTCTAAATTAAGTGACTTATACTATCATCCAACTCTTTGGCATAGGTGCTAATATATCATGTGGCTATAAAACAATAGACAGTAAAACAGAAATTGGCACATTTTCCTATCCCCCACTTGCATGTCTGTACTGTATGAAAAGGCATTTGGTGAAATTCCTAGAATTTTCTAAATCATAGTTGTAAAGCGAAAAAATCTGCAGACTTTAAGACTAAAAAAAACTTTTTAGTACAATGCTGAACAATGATTTGCCTTTAACATTGAAAAATGAATTGTAATTGAACCTTATCAACTTGATGTGAAAAAGCCAACACAAGAACTCGGTAATAATGTGCAGTTTTTCCTAAAACAAAGAAGTCTCCCTCAGAAAAATGTTTGCAAAATATTGACTTATGTGACAAATTTTAATGTAGTCAGAAGTACTAAATCCACTTCTTGAATTTTAGATTCATGAAAATTTTATAAAAGAATTCCCACCTGATAGGTTTGAAATAAATGCCATTAACAGAATGAACAAGTTTTGAGATTAACATGTTTTTCACCTAATTTTGTATCAGTACTTTTTGAAAGGCTGCATGTTACCACCTTTCAAAACGAGCAGAAAGCCTGGAAAAATCTTAGAATATCAAGGTGAATAACAGAAAATACAAGAATTATCACTTCTGTACATTAAAACTAAAATGTATAATTTAATCTTAGAGGGAATTTAGGTCAATCCAGTAAATCCAAAGTTAGTTCTGGCAATGAACCTAATCCTACCAAGGTGCATTCTATATTAAAACAAAACTAATCAGAAATAGTGGCTTCAAAAATTGGAAGGTTGAAAATACTTTAACAATTTATAAGGCACAATAGAAATTTTGCAATATTATGTGAAATAATGAAACAGTGAAAATAGATTGAATATATTGTTCTGATTTAAACTTTAAATCGGAGACTTGTAGATTTTCTAATTCGCGTTGCCATTAGAGAAATAAAAAGTAGTGTTTCTTCCTAATGAAGAGGCGTATCCGCGAGAATTTAAAGATTTGTTGTTTGGTGAAAGTGAAATCCTGTGACAGAAATAATTTGTCATTTGTGTGAAAGCTATTGTCAGACACATTTCTTGTAGAGAGAAAGAAACAAGATTCATTCATGGCCAGTTATACGTTGCGTTGTCACAATGTAATTCCAAACACAGAATCAAAATTCAATGTGATATTGTTAAAAAGGGAAAAAAGCGAAAAGAGATAGAATATATGGACATAGGTGGAATGACAGAAGTGCACGGCACGAGATGCAGATCACATGGCACGGCAGCAGCAGGAAGCCAGCAGCTGATCGAGCAAAAAGGAGGTAAAAATAAAACTATTGGTTTCCCATTGTATCACCGCTTAACAGGGGGTTTCGGAGGAGCAACCACATCTCCTTTAGGTGCGTTCAGCCCCCCTCCTCACAATGCGAGCGGCAGAGACGCAAAATGGCTGGTGTGTAGCGCAGGTCGGGGGTCAAAAGAAAAAAAACACATTCTCATTTACTTGGCAAAATTGTGGATGTTACTGAATGACTTGTTGATGTCGGAGATGCAGTCGCTATTAGAGCAAAAAATGCACATTGCTGCAGATTTTTCCATCTTTACTGTAATAGCAGTCTTACTGTTTATAATGAGTTACCTGTCAATTGATAGACAATTTACTCTGTATGCGACACGGATTCTCTTTGACGTAACTAAGAAATATGCACGTGCCTATATACTGTAAGCAATAAGGGACTAAGGGGAATACAGTGAGAGAATTAACTGTCATGTTTTCTGCAAAGTGATGGAATCTTATTGAATGTTACTTAAGGAAATTTCTAATACAGGAATAAGCATTCATGTATATCTTCCAACATAACATACTAAGTGGGTTTCACTGTCACTAAACTCTCTAGCAAAATTTTAAAAAGTACAGCTTAGCAAAGTTCAAATATAATATATACCAATAGAACAACAAAGAGGAAAAGAGAAACTGAGAAAGTTTCCTATGACATATGTGTACTGTATATGGAAAAATATTTGGAAAACATTCTAGGATTTTCGTAGCCACTAAAGTAAAACCTAAAGAGCAGGAGACTATATGAGAAAAACGTTCATATAGTATAGCACTGAAAGAAAAGGCAAATCTGAAACGGGAAAAGGAATGACAACTAAACAATAATAAACTAAAATATGACTAAACTGACAAATTCATAAAGTACTAATAATCCACGTCAGTGCATTCAAAAGCACAATAAAATAGAGTTCCTCTCTCTAAGATTTGTGAAAACTTTGTAAAAGTAATCTGCATGTTATATTTGGAACAGAGACCATACAGAGCTTAAAAAAAACTCCAAAGAGATTAACAAATATTTAAATTCATGATGATGCAATTTGATAAAAAAAATCAAATTTTTCAAATATTTAATTGGATAAGTGTCAAAATCCAACATTCAGTCAATGTAAAATGAAGAGAAAAATGGGACACCACTTCACATATTGAGTCATTCTGTCACATGTTTACTTGAGTTTTTCCCCCATAAAATGTGCCATTACATTTTACATGTAGAAGGAGTTTTAGTCCAATGTTATTACTTTACATTTGGCTCCACCAAGAGCCATTCCAAATCAACAGAAAACTAAATAGTAAAAGTAGGTACATGACAATAAAGCATTAAAATACTTGTAAACAGAATAACAACAAATTTATTATTCTTGAAAAACTGACTTTCAAAAAATATATGAAACTTCATTGTCACTTACTTGACAAAGTTGTGGATGCTGTTGAACCAGTTGTCGTTGTAGAAGTGGTACTTGCTGTTAAAACAAAAAAATCCACAATATTACAAATCAGGGTTTGTGTCTCGAACACCTCTCTACATAGGGAGAGGCTTACAGTTGTGACAAGACCATGTGAGCTCTAACTGGCTTTCTTGAAACAAGTGACACTCGTCAATGAGCGTAATAATTGGTGTGTGACATCACCAGCTCATAGTTTCAACTATGTAAATAATCCTACCAAGATACATTCAATAATAACACAAAAATAATTAGTGGGTTCAGAAAATGAAAGATGGTAAACATTTCAACTACCAAGAAGATACAATTTAATAATCTCGAAATGCTGACATTGCACCAAAAAAGAAATACATTATTACTTACTTGAAGCAGTTGAGGATGTTACTGAAGTACTCTTTGATGTAGGAGATACAGCTGCTGTAAAACAAAAAAATGCACATTGCTGTAGACTAGGCCTCCTTCTCATCATTAGCATTATTCGTGGTTATAATAAGTGATTTGTCAACTGATGGATACATCTACAATAATGAATGTATTTCAAGCAACACATGGAAGAAACATGCATTTGATGTCATTTTGTAAACAGTACGGCAAGATACAGTTAGCAGTGATGCAATCAACTGTAGCATTTACTGTAGAATGTTGGTAGTCTAATGAATGTTACTTGGGAAGATTTCCAATACAAGAAGAAACATTCATACATACTGTATTTTCCAACTCTCTAAATTAAATGACTTATGCTATCACTCAACTCTTAGGCAGAGGTACTAATATATCATGTGGCTATATAATACAAACAGTAAAACAGAAGTTGACACATTTTTGTATTCCCCACTTGCATGTTTATACTATATGAAAAGGCATTTGGAGAACTTTCTAGAATTATCTGTATTATAATTGTAAAGCCAAAAAAGCAGGAGACTGTATGATTAAAAAAACTTTTTAGCACAATGCTGAACGATGATTTGCCTTTAACACTGAAAATGGAATTGTAACCAAAACTTTTCAAGTTTATGTGAAAAAGCCTACACAAGAACTCGGTAATAATGTGCAGTTTTTTTATTAAAAAAAATCTCCCTCAGAAAAATGTTTGCAAAAAATGTACTTATTTACCGAGATTTTAATGTAGTCAGAAGTACTAAATCCACTTCTTGATTTTTAGATTCATGAAAACTTTATAAAAGAATCCCCACCTGATAGGTTTGAAATAAATGCCATTAACAGAATGAACAAGTTTTGAGATTAACATGTTTTTCACCTAATTTTGTATCAGTACTTTTTGAAAGGCTGCATGTTACCCTTCAAAACAAACAGAAAGCCTGGAAATATCTTAGAATATCAAGGTGAATAACAGAAAATACAGGAATTATCACTTCTGTACATTAAAGTTAAAATGTATAATTTAATCTTAGAGGGAATTAAGGTCAATCCAGTAAATCCAAAGTTAGTTCTGGCTATGAACCTAATCCTACCAAGGTGCATTCTATATTAAAACAAAACTAATCAGAAATAGTGGCTGCAAAAATTGGAAGGTTGAAAAAACTTTAACAAGTAATAAGGCAAAATATAATAATTTTGAAACACTAATATTTCTCTCTATTATTAAAAACAATCTTGGAAGGTTGGAAGTAGACAAGATACGAATTTCTCAGAGAGACACTTAAAACATCCCGCGAGACGAGTCTTTGTGCCAAGAGATTTAACCACGCTCGGGTTGGAAATAAAAAACAAAGAGAAGATGACAAAGTAGAACGTCATAAACAATTCAAAAATGTTGATTCGGTACACATTCAGAGCAGGTTAGAGATACTGGAAGTAAGAAAATTTCTAAAGTCTGAAAAAAAGAATAGTAAAGATCGTATTAGCGCAAACAAACAGAAATTATTACCCTGTGAAATAATGAAACAGTGAAAATAGATTGAATTTATTGTTAAGTCGGAGACTTGTAGATCTTCTAATTCGCGTTGCCATTAGAGAAATAAAAAGTAGTGTTTCTTCCTAATGAAGAGGCGTATCCGCGAGAATTGAAAGATTTGTTGTTTGGTGAAAGTGAAATCCTGTGACAGAAATAATTTGTCATTTGTGTGAATGCTATTGTCAGACACATTTCTTGTAGAGAGAAAGAAACAATATTCATTCATGGGCAGTTATACGTTGCGTTATCACAATGTAATTCAAAACACGAAATCAAAATTCAATGTGATATTGATAAAAAGGGAAAAAAGCGAAAAGAGATTGAATATATGGACATAGGTGGAATGACAGAAGTGCAGGTCACGAGATGCAGATTACATGGCACGGCAGCAGCAGGAAGCCAGCAGCTGATCGAGCAAAAAGGAGGTAAAAATAAAACTATTTGTTTCCCATTGTATCACCGCTTAACAGGGGGTTTCGGAGGAGCAACCACATCTCCTTTAGGTGCGTTCAGCCCCCCTCCTCACAATGCGAGCGGCAGAGACGCAAAATGGCTGGTGTGTAGCGCAGGTCGGGGGTCAAAAGAAAAAAAACACATTCTCATTTACTTGGCAAAGTTGTGGATGTTGCTGAATGACTTGTTGATGTTGGAGATGCAGTCGCTATTAGAGCAAAAAATGCACATTGCTGCAGACTTTTCCATCTTTACTGTAATAGCAGTCTTACTGTTTATAATAAGTTACCTGTCAATTTACTCTGCATGCGACACGGATTCTCTTTGACGTAACCAAGAAATATGCACGTGCCTATATACTGTAAGCAATAAGGGACTAAGGGGAATACAGTGAGAGAATTAACTGTCATGTTTTCTGCAAAGTGATGGAATCTTATTGAATGTTACTTAAGGAAATTTCTAATACAGGAATAAGCATTCATGTATATCTTCCAACATTACATACTAAGTGGGTTTCACTGTCACTAAACTCTCTAGCAAAATTTTAAAAAGTACAGCTTAGCAAAGTTCAAATATAATATATACCAATAGAACAACAAAGAGGAAAAGAGAAACTGAGAAAGTTTCCTATGACATATGTGTACTGTATATAGAAAAATATTTGGAAAACATTCTAGGATTTTCGTAGCCACTAAAGTAAAACCTAAAGAGCAGGAGACTATATGAAAAAAACGTTCATATAGTATAGCACTGAAAGAAAAGGCAAATCTGAAACGGGAAAAGGAATGACAACTAAACGATAATAAACTAACATATGACTAAACTGACAAATTCATAAAGTACTAATAATCCACGTCAGTGCATTCAAAAGAATATAATAAAATAAAAATAGAGTTCCTCTCTCTAAGATTTGTGAAAACTTTGTAAAAGTAATCTGCATGTTATATTTGGAACAGAGACCATACAGAGCTTAAAAAAACTCCAAAGAGATTAACAAATATTTAAATTCATGTTGATGCAATTTGATAAAAAAAAATGTGCATATTTAATTGGATAAGTGTCAAAATCCAACATTCAGTCAATGTAAAATGAAGAGAAAAATGGGACACCACTTCAGATATTGAGTCATTCTCTCACACGTTTACTTGAGTTTTTCCCCCATAAAATGTGTCATTACATTTTACATGTAGAAGGAGTTTTAGTCCAATGTTATTACTTTACATTTGGCTCCACCAAGAGTCATTCCAAATCAACAGAAAACTAAATAGTAAAAGTAGGTACATGACAATAAAGGATTAAAATACTTGTAAACAAAATAACAACAAATTTATTATTATTGAAATACAGACTTTCAAAAAATATATGAAGCTTCATTGTCTCTTACTTGACAAAGTTGTGGATGCTGTTGAACCAGTTGTCGTTGTAGAAGTGGTACTTGCTGTTAAAACAAAAAAATCCACAATATTACAGATCAGGGTTTGTGTCTCGAACACCTCTCTACATAGGAAGAGGCTTACAGTTGTGACAAGACCATGTGAGCTCTAACTGGCTTTCTTGAAACAAGTGACACTCGTCAATGAGCGTAATAATTGGTGTGTGACATCACCAGCTCATAGTTCCAACTATGTAATTAATCCTACCAAGATACATTCAATAATAAGACAAAAATAATTAGTGGGTTCAGAAAATGAAAGATGGTAAACATTTCAACTACCAAGAAGATACAATTTAATAATCTTGAAATGCTGACATTGCACCAAAATAGAAATACACTGTTACTTACTTGAAGTAGTTGTGGATGCTGTTGAACCAGTTGTCGTTGTAGAAGTAGTACTTGCTGTTAAAACGAAAAAATCCACAATATTACAGATCAGGGTTTGTGTCTCGAACACCTCTCTACATAGGAAGAGGATTACAGTTGTGACAAGACCATGTAAGCTCTAACTGGCTTTCTTGAAACAAGTGACATTCGCGAATGAGCGTAATAATTGTTGTGTGATATCACCAGCTCATCGTTTCCAACTATGTCATTAATCCTACCAAGATACATTCAATAGTAAGACAAAAATAATTAGTGGGTTCAGAAAATGAAAGATGGTAAACATTTCAACTACCAAGAAGATACAATTTAATAATCTTGAAATGCTGACATTGCACCAAAATAGAAATACACTGTTACTTACTTGAAGTAGTTGTGGATGTTGCTGAAGTACTTTTTGGTGTAAGATTTACAACCACTGTAAAACAAAAAAATGCACATTGCTATAGACTAGGCCTCCTTCTCATCATTAGCATTATTCATGGTTATAATAAGTGATTTGTCAATTGATGGATATATCTACGCTGCATGCAATAATGATTATATTTGAAGCAACACATGGAAGAAACATGCATGTGATGTCATATTGTAAGTAATAAGGCAAGATACCATTAGCAGTGATAGAATCATTTGTACTTTTTGTAAAATGATGGTAGCCTACTGAATGTTAGTTGTATAGTGTTCAAATACAAGAACAGTACATACATATTTTTCAGCTCTCTAAATTAAGTATTTTATACTATGACCAAATTCTCAGGCAAATATAAAATAGTAAACTTTAAAAGGTGCAAATATACCATGTGGATATAACAACAAACAGTAAAACAAATATTGACACACTTTTCTATCCCTCACTTGCATGGGTATACTATAAATGCATTCGGATAACCTTCTAGAAATATCTATACCATAATTGTAAAGCCAACACAGCAGGAAACTGCATGGCTAAAAAAAATATTTACTATAGTTTTGAACAATGATTTGCATTTTGAACTCAGTAATAATGTGCAGTTTTTCCTAAAACAAAAAAGATTCCCTCAAAACAATGTTTGCACAATATTGACTCGTGACCAAATTTTAATGTATACTAGTACTAAATCCACTTCTTTTTTGTTAGATTCAAGAAAACTTTATAAAAGAACCCGACCTGATAGGTTTGAAATAAATACCAATAGCAGAATGAAAACGTTTTGAGATTAACAATTGATTTAATTCAAAATAATGCATTTATCATAATACAGATAATTTACTTTTTTAATTAAATACATTTGAAGAAAGAAAATCCAGAAGATGCTTTCATGTTTTTCACCTAATTCTTGTGTCACTACTTTTTTAAAGGTTGCATATTACACCTCAAAACTAGGAGAGAAACTGGAAATATCTTAGAATGGCAAGGTGAATACCAGAAAACACAGGAATGGTTCCTGCTGTATATTAATGTTAAAATGTATAATTTAATTTTAGGAGGAATTAAGGCCAATCCAGTAAATGTTAGTTCCTGCTATCTACCATAACAACAGAAATCTAATTAAAATTGTGTCTTCAAAAACATTACACTGAAAACACTTTAAGTAGTAATTAACACAATATATTCATTTTCAAATACTCATATTCAAAGGAAAATAAATACATTTTCATTTAATTGACGAAATTGTGGATGTTGTTGAATGACTTGTTGATGTAGGAGATGCAGTCGCTGTTAAAACAAAAATGCACATTGCTGCAGACTGTTCCTTCTTTACTTTAATAGCAGTATTACTGTTTATAATAAATGATTTGTCAATTGATGGATACATTTACTCTGCATGCGACACAGATTCTCTTAAACGTAACCAAGAAATATGCCTGTGCTTACATACTGTAAGCAAAAAGGTAATATGATTCAACCAATTTAAAAATGAAAAGAAAAACGGGACATAACTTCAGATATTAAGTCATTCTGTCACAGGTACAATGACAAACTCGTTCAGTTGAGTCTTTCTCCCATAAAATGTGCCAATTTATTTTACATGGAAAGGAATTTCAGTCCAAAGTTATTATTTTACATTTGGCTTTACTAAGAGTCATTCCAAATCAAAAGAAAACTAAATAGTGAAAGTAGGTCTGGGAAAATAAAGCATTAAAATACTTGTAAACAGAATAACAACAAATTTATTTTTCTTGAAATACTGACTTCCAAAAAATAGATTTGCTCTACATGCAACGCAGTTTCTCTTTTAAGTAACCAATGCAAGAAATATGCATACTACTTACGACGGACATTCAAGAAGTTTCCAAAGTTTTCTTTTAACTCTATTTATTAAGAATTTCCAAAACTAATGACATCACTTTTCTACATAGTCACCTTCCTTTATGATGCAATTTTCCCAGTATCATACGAAATTTTTAATGCCCAATTACTACTCCTCTCGCCTTCACCATTTGCAACAAAATACAAAAGTGAGGAAAGTTTTTGAATGTCCCTTGTATTTTAGGCAGTAAGAGAAGATGGGTAGGACAATGGGAGAATCAACTGTTGTACGTTTTGTATAGTGATGACATCTTATTGGATGTTACTTACTTACTGGATGTCAAATACAGGAAGAAACATTCATGTATATCTTCCAACTCTCTGTATTAACTGACTTACATCAAACTCTCAGGCAAAAATTAAAAATTACACCTTAGAAAAGAACAAATATTGTATATAGCTATTTTATCAGCAAGAGAACCTGAAAAAAATTCTTGTGCCACAATAGAAATATTGCAGTAAATGAAAATGCATTTGGAGAACATTCTAGAATTTACATAACAACAATAAGAGAGGGATAGTTTGCTACAAAAAAAATTCATAAAGCATAGTGTTGAAAGAATAGACGGATCTAACACTGAAAAAGGAATAGTGCCTAAACCTGATCGACTTTGACCAGTAAATGCTTCATAATAACTTATTAACAATGTATAGTTTTCCCTAAAACAAAAAATACGTCTTCCTTAGAATTACATTCAGAAAATATTAGCTTACATGCACTTACTCAAATGTATTAAAAATATATATAACAATACACTTCATCATTCAAAGATTTGAAAAAACTTTGTAAAATAAATCCCCACCTCAAAGATTTCGAATGGACACAATAAAGAGCATGAAAAATCTCCAATGAAATCAACAATTGGTTTAAGATGAGGCAATTAGTTTGATAAGTATAATTTGCATTTTAACTGCATACATTTCAAGATTTAACAATTAGTCCATGCATTCATTTTTTAATCTAATTCTTGCATCACTACATTTATAGACATTGTACACTAGCCCTTTTGAATGAAAAAATAAGGCTTATGAACATATTAATGTTCAAAACTCACAATACTGAACACTCCTTTGATCAATACATAAAATCAGAAAATGGCCTGATAAAAAGAACCCAAACTGTGAATTGTGTGAGCTAACACTGATTAACCTGCACATAATAAAGATACCTGAGTTAACAGCCAGCAATTAGAAAACCTGCACCTTTTCACTTTATTTGAACGAAGTGGAGTTTTTAACTCTGTACTCTTTAATCCGGGCAGCACGGTGGTACAGTGGGTAGCGCTGCTGCCTCTCAGTTAGGAGACCTGGGTTCTTTTTCCAGGTCCTCCCTGCATGGAGTTTGCATGTTCTCCCCGTGTCTGCGTGTGTTTCCTCCGGGTGCTCCGGTTTCCTCCCACAGTCCAAAGACATGCAGGTTAGGTACATTGGCGATCCTAAATTGTCCCTGGTGTGTGTGTCTTGCGGTGGGCTGGTGCCCTGACTGGGATTTGTTCCTGCCGTGCTGGCTGGGATTGGCTCTAGCAGACCCACATGACCCTGTGTTAGGATATAGCGGGTTGGAGAATGACTGACTCTTTAATCCCTTGTTAAACACACTCTGTGTATATTTCTAAACAATTTTTATAGATTTGTTTTTAAATTCTATATCTTTATTGACTCGAACATTGTATCTTTTAGATCATTCTGTTAGAAACTTAAACAAACTGTTAATTTATTAGACCTGGGGTAATTACAATAGGAATGGACAAACAGCCTGAGAAAGTCAAACACTGATTGATTATTCTTGTAATCATTGTTAATTCGATGTGAAGTTAGACATTTAAGTTTGGGTGCATGTTGGGAAGGTCAGAAAGGGAGGAACACAGGCAGAACAGAGCAGGAGACAGAAAAACAAGGAGAGCCGACAAGGAGAAGACCCCAAGGAAATTAACAAGGACCTCTGTGGACTGAACATTAATCTGAAACAACTGCACAAAGACTTTAAATTACTTATCTTTCATCACCTTAATTTTCTGAATAAGTATTCTTTAATACAAATCTTTTTCAAATATATTTCTCTTTTCAAATATATGTGCTTTTATTAATGTCGCTTTATAATACTAATTTTATACTGTTTGATTGTGTCAAAGTATTTTGGGGCCATATTCCCACTTGTGTTAGCAGCTCTTTACTTGAGGCAGCTGTCCATTTACAGGTAGGGCTGTACACGTGGGGTGCAATAAAGCAGATACCTAACCCTCAAATACACAATATAGTTAATAGTAAATATAGCATAACATAATATAGCATAAGTATAATGATAAGAGCACCTGGTGTAGGTGATTGCCATATTCCCACAGGGGTTAGCAGCTGAGGAAAAGACATTTTCCAATAGTAGCAGCATGGTGAGTTGCACATGTGTAGTTAACCGCTTGGTCTGCTTATGCTAAGCTAGTAAGTCCATCCATCCATTTTCCAACCCGCTGAATCTGAGCACAGGGTCACGGGGGTCTGCTGGAGCCAATCCCAGCCAACACAGGGCACAAGGCAGGAACCAATCTTGGGCAGGGTGCCATCCCACCGCAGGACACACATAAACACACCCACACACCAAGCACACACTAGGGCCAATCCACCTAACCTGCATGTCTTTGGACTGTGGGAGGAAACTGGAGTGCCCGGAGGAAACCCACGCAGACACGGGGAGAACATGCAAACTCCACGCAGGGAGGACCCAGGAAGCGAACCCAGGGTCTCCTAACTGCGAGGTATCAGCGCTACCACTGCACCACCTTCCTGCCCAGCTAGTAAGTCTCTTTGCCTAAAGCAGCTGTTCATGTGCAGGTAAAGTTGTGAACATGGGGGTGCTATAAAGCAGGTATATTAAAAGAAAACTCCATGATAATATAAATAGAAAATGTTTTTGAATTTCAAGTCATTCTGACAAAGTGTATACATGTGTCATATTAATTTTAGAAATAATGTAGTCCAATTCTGTCAATCCAATGTTATTTACTACTTTACAACTGATTCTATAAAGAACAATTTCATATCAACACAAAATGAAATGGAAAAAGTAAGTTCAGAAAAGGAAAGAATTAAAAAGTACTTTAAAAAGAAGCAGGACTCAGTTGATTAATCTTAAAATACTGAGGCTCAAAAAAAAAAAAAAAAAAACTTCATTGGCACTTACTTGACAAAGATGTGGTAGCTGCAGTTCCGCAAAAAATACACAGTATACAGTAACATATTACATCTGCCTCCCCTTAATAGCACTGTTACTGAGTGTAATAACTGATATGTCAATTGTTTGATACATTCCAACTGCAAGTAACGCTTTTCTTTTGAATTCAAAAACAACAGGAAAGGCTCTTGTATTTCTTTCAGCTCTCTATTTTAACTGAGTTATGTGGTCACCAAACAGCATATGTAAAAAAAAAATAATAACCTTGGAACCTAGGATAACTCGTGGCTAGATTACAACAAATATTAAGATACAAATTGAGAATCTTTTCTCTCTACCCCTGAAATACACACGTGGAGATACATTTGGAAAAAATTCAGAATATTTCTTAACCACAAAACAGTAAAATAAAGAGTAGAAAGCAGACACCTAATAAGAACTACAGCGTTTATCGCTGAAAGAAAGGGCAAGTCTAACAATGAAGAGTCGAACTGAACCTGAACAGCTGGTAAGAGTAAAAAGACTAAATGACTATTAATAAGACAAAATAAAATAATCTTGAAATATTCATATGCCAAACAAATTAATACATTATTACTTTCTTGACAAAGTTCTGGATGTTGCTGAATTACTTTTTAATTTAAGAGATTCAGTCTGCAAGAATGATGGAAGGAATACTAGTGCAAACACTTTTCATTATAATTTGCACTGAACCTTGCACTTTTTGCACTTCTTTCACTTGCTCTTACTGTATGTATAGTTCAAGGATGCAATTGATTACCTTTTGTATTGTATTTGGATTTATTTTTGTGGACTTGAATGAGCTAACAGCACCAATGACAATTGAATCTTTTGTGGTTCATTGGATGAAACCTTTTTTTGATTGTAGCTCCAGTCTGATGCCTGATTTGTGAACATTTTTTCTTTTGCATCGTGGAGATCTAGGAATTGTAAACGTTTTCTCTTCTTAATTAAAATGGGATATATTGTATTATTGTCAATGTGTTCTATTAGTGGTTCAACTGGAGAGATGATCTGATGTTCACACCCATCTGGATTGAAGGTGATTACATCTGTAATACTCAGTTATATGTATTTTGACAGACAGCCAGGGACTCTGGAGGAAGGATGGACCGAGAGAGCGGCACTATTCTTCCCTGGGCCCGCCTGGATGGTCCTTGAACCCTGGAGGACAGTGCTTCCGCCACACCAGGAGCAGGGATGGTGTACGCCCGGAGTGCTTCCGGGTGCAAGGGCAGGACTTCAACCACATGGGGAGTGCTGCCGGAAGTTCGTCATCGTGCACCTGGAGCACATCTGGGACAAGATAAAAGGAACCACCTCACTCCATTTGGGGAGCCGGAGTCAGGTGGAAGAGGACAGAGCTTGCGAGAGTGGAGTGGAGGCAGATGAAGGAACAAGGACTGAGCCAAATCTGTAAATAGTGTAAATATAACGTGTGTTTTGGACATTCTGGTGTCATGTCTGTCTGTGGCCGGGGTATCTTTTACAGTATGTGTTCTACTAGACCTAAGCACAGCAGTTGGTGCTACAAACCACAGTATTCCAATAAATCACCTCAGTCAATGGGTGAACCTCTTGGACCGTGTCTTAAATTGGTTTCAGTCTTATTTACAGGTAGAAAATTATTTGTTAGTTATGTAGTTGTAGTTCAGAAATCCATGATATTGTATATATGTACCATAAGGATCTATTCTAGGGCCACTGACATTTTCAATTTATATACACCTATTAAGGTCAGATTATCTCACTCTAACTTTAAATCACATATTAACATACTACAAAGATTGCATTTTTTCACTTAAGGAGCATTGCCAAAGTTAGACATTTTATAACATTGCAAGTTGCTGAGAAACTAATTCACACTGTTGTTTTTATTCGGC
The DNA here is from genome assembly GCF_016835505.1 of Polypterus senegalus. Classification (NCBI taxonomy): domain Eukaryota; kingdom Metazoa; phylum Chordata; class Cladistia; order Polypteriformes; family Polypteridae; genus Polypterus; species Polypterus senegalus. The sequence goes on from NC_053154.1 coordinate 318,554,930, forward strand.
TAGATTCCTGTAATGCACTCCTAACTGGTGTACCTAAGAAAGATATCAATTGGTTGCACTTAGTCTAGAATGCAATAGCAAGAATCTTAGGCAGAAAAAGAAAATCTGAGCACAATTCTTCAGTTACTCATGTCTTTTAGAATTGAATTTAAAAGGCTACTAATTTACTAAGTAATAAAACACTAAGGTCTGTGTGTCTAGTCCGTTCGAGCAATCTGATTGGATGGCATACAAGGCACCCTGAGAGCGCCATACACATGCGAATACAGAGGAAATGTGATGAAGGTACATGTTACTATGAGAGACAGAAAATATTTTTTAATTATTCTATCATCTGTCTTTGACTGGTACCGCATCTAGTGGTATATAAAGTCTTACATTATCGTGTTCCTCTTATATTTTAGAGCACCTGTCCCCCTACATTTCAAGTGGTAACCTTAGATCTTCTAATAGCGGTCTGCTTATTACTCCAAGAGCCAAGCATAAATGAAGTACTTGAGGGTATTATGCACCTAAAATCTTGAATACTTTATCAATAGAGATACACCAGGCTAACACTGCAGACCATTAAAAAAATACTCCTAAAAACCATTTTTTTTTTAATTTGGCCTTTTCAGAGCGACATTTTAGTTCTATCCTTAAAAAACTAGATATGAATAAAATTATTATACTCTTCAATGAGCCTGCAATCATTATTAACTATTACTCTTCTCTGTTTTCTTTTATGTTTCTTCTGTTGTGCTGTTCAATCCCACCACCACCTGATCAAAGCCATCGTAATGTCGGAATTATTTTTTTTCTCCAGCTTAACTGGATTTTTTAAATATTTTTTTCTGTTTACCTTGGCCTATTGGACTTTATCATCAGACTATAATTCTACATTAAGAGACGATATTTCAAATAATTATATACCTATCTTATTTAAGTATGAATTAATTATTTTTTGTATTATAAATATTTTTCTTATCTAATTTTACTTTGTTTTTCTTTGCATGTAACTGCTTTGTTACATTTGTAAAGCACTTTGAGACACATTATTTGCATGAAAATATGCCACAGAAAAAAATGTCCTTGCTGTTCGTGCCTTGTATTTGTTTCTTGTTGGGATAGGCATCACTTGGACTGCATCTGCCCTCGATATGCTGGTTGGGAAGATGACTGAGATGTACACAGGGCTTGAAGTGGGGTAGTAAGAATCAACACACCATACTGGGTTTTCTCCAATTCAAGCATTGGATGTTTGGCCATGATGTCTGGTCAGTTATTGTCACTTAATTGGTTTCTACACATGCTCAACATTTATTCTCACTAAAACATGGTTTGGCAGGGAGTCCAGCACTTCACCAACTACAGGACCAGTCATGGAGCTGCTGAAGGTGACGCCCCAATGGCAGAGGAGCTGATCCACTTCTTTGCTCGCTTTGAGGTGGAACTACCAGAGGCAGCTGTTACACATGCAGCAGCAGCTCACAACAACATCACCCCCACCCTTAGAGTGGAGGTACATGTGGTGAGACGCTCGCGCCAGGCTGTCAATCCTAGGAAGGCAGCAGATCCCGACGGTGTCCCTGGACGTGTGCTGAGGAACTGTGTAGAGCAGCTGGCTCGGTCTTTACAAAGATCTTTAACCTGTCACTGTCCCATGCCTCAGTTCCTCCCTGTCTGAAATCCTCCATCTTACTCCCTTTACCAAAAAATCAACCATAACCTACCAGAATGACTATCGGCCAGTAGCACTCACTCCGGTGTTGGTGAAGTATTTTGAGAGACTAGTCTGGAGTCAATTCATGTCCTTCATTCCTCCCACCTTTGATGCACACCAATTTGTTTACAGGGTTGACAGATCTATTGAGGATGCTGTTGCTGCTGCTCTCCAAGCTACCCTGTCCCATCTGAAACACCAGGGGAGCTATGCACATCTCCTCCTTATTGATTTTAGCTCTGCATTTAACACCATCCTCTCTCACAGTTTGGTGTGCAAGCTGCTAGCCCTGGGACTCCCGTATTACACAAGTATATGGATTAAATACTACCTGACAGACCACACACAAAGCGTTAGGGTGGGCCCTTACATCTCCTCGGCCATCAGCATCAGCTCTCCTCAGGGCTATGTGCCGAGCCCCCTCCTCTTCACACTGTACACACATGACTGTGCCCCCCGCCCACCACAGCAACACCATCGTCAAATCTGCAGACGACACCATTGTGGTGGGGCTCATCTCTGGGGAGGATCAGTCTGCCTACAGGGATGTAGTGGAGCGGCTGACAGCATGGTGCATTGACAACAACCAGTTCCTGAACACAATTAAGACCAAGGAGCTTGTTGTGGACTTCAGGAAAAAGAAAACGGACTTCAAAACACTCTACATCAGAGAGGCCTGTGTGGAGAGGGTGTCAGATGTCCTGGGAGTCCATATCATGGAAGACCTGTCCTCGGTTGTTAACACAGCTGAGCTGGCGAAGAAGGCTCACCAGAGACTTTATTTCCTGAGAGTCCTCAGGAAAAATAACATTCCCCAAAACTTGCTGGTGTCCTTCTATCACTGCTCTATTAAGAGTATCCTCGGCTACTGCCTCTGCGTGTGGTTTTCTAGCTGAGCGCAGCGCAAAGGAAAACACTTCAGCATATCGTAAAGACAGCTCAGTAGATCATCAGCTGTTCTTTACCCTCTCTGGATGAACTGCACAGCTCTTGCTGCCTCAGGAAAGCGGAAAACATCATAAAAGACTCCTCACATCCCGCTCATGACATGTTCCAACTGTTGCCATCAGGCAAAAGATATAGGAGCATCAAAACAAAGACTAATAGACTGAAAAACAGTTTCTACCCTGTTGTTATTAGGGCACTGAATGCCACCTAATCACTTCCAAAGCAACTTGTTGATTACAGTGCAATAGATGACATCTTGTGTAATCTATCTATCTAGTGTTTCATGTGCAGTAAAGTCTTATGTTGAATGTTTGTGTTCTACCTTATTTCTTCTTATCCTTTCCTATTCTTTTGTAATTATATTTATTTATATTTTGGCACCTAATTTTGTTGTATTTGTTACAATGACAATAAAGATATTCTGATTCTGAACCTACAAGTGCTTTATCAATTCAGCCAGAGCAGGCAGTATTTTCCATTTGGTAAATAATTATATGAGATTATAAGTGTGATTTGTTTACATTGTACAGAGCAAAGAGAACACAGGTACTGTGAAGTTGGAAAATAATTAAGGCTTACAGTCAGTCTCCTTTTAAAATGGAAGAATTTCAAAACAATTGTTTGATTTTTGCTATTGTTAATCTTAGAACGATATGGATATGTTGTTTTGCAATATGGATGTAATCTCAAGACACAGATCAATACTGTATTTGTTAAGTTTTAAGACTTCTTTTATCACACATAGAGTACCATTGAATGATGTAAGAATAGACTAGGTATTTTTTAAAATTTATGAAAAAAACAATTTATTTTAGAAAACAGTTTTATGTGGCAAATTAATACATACTACGATTGTGAAAAAATAAGTTCAACTTGAAATATACTAAACTTTTCCTTTAACAGCACTGTAATTAGTTGTAATAACTAATTTGTTACTCAGTCAATGTATTAACCAACATGCAACAGTTTTCTTCGGGAAGGAAACATAGAAGTAATATATATATATAGTTGGATATTCTAAGCAGGAAATGAAGATGTCTTTAGCAGCAACAGAATCAACTCTATAAAATTATGTCAACATCATTAAACCTTATTTGGGAAGCTCATATGTTTCTTCCATCTCTCTAATGAGTTAATGGATTTATACTGTAACCAAACACTATGACATATGTAAAAAAAATGAACTGAAGAAAAGTGCAAGTATAACATGTGGCTAGTTCACAACTATTAAAAATGGCAAAATGAGGAAATATTCTATCATTGACATCTGTCTTTTTATTTCTGACACTGTGTAGTCCAATCCACTCAATCCCAGGTTACTTCCTTCTTTGTATAATCCTGCCAAGATACAATACTTATTAATACGACATTAATGGGAAAAAAATAATTCAGAAAATAAAGGAGTGAACTCACAATTTGGCAGTAACAAAACTATCTATTTAACTCAATCAATCAGATTTTAATATCCCTAAGTCATAGAATTGGAATAAAGATTGTCAAAAGCATAAAAAAGTCCAAATGCAATTAGCAATTATTGGTATGTGCTACTGTTTAATTGATTGCCATGTTGATCCAGGCAGAGACTGAAGCAGTTATATCCTTCTGGGCAGTGGGTGGTGTTTGGACAGTGTGAAGAGTAAGAGCACAAGCAGAAGGTACAGAGCCATCCCAGAGGATGATGTGAGAGGGCAGACGGTGTAGAAGGAGATGGTCCACTGAGAATGCTGTCAAGATCGCTCACCCAGAGCGCAGGGACTCACAGGCAGACGAGGGTACGTGGCTGACAAGACACAAGGCACACGGATGGTGGCACATACCTCCAGAAGTGAAGAGACAGTTTCACCAGAGAGATGCTGGTTGTGGGTCCAGCAAGAGAGGGAAAATTCATGAGAGGACTGAGCGAAACCAGGTGACGAGAAGCAAAGCATGCCTAGGTTATCGTAGCAACAGAAGGTACCCGAAAGTGAAAGAGAACGCTCACTTAACAGGGAAGAGACGCCTACAGGAATTCGGCAAATTAGCAAGACTTCTGTTGGGAAAACATTCAAGTGTCTCAGTGGGACAATTGGAAGAATAATTGCTGTAGTGACATACCGTGCAACTTGGACTTGGCACTAGCAAAGCTTGTATCCTCCACTGTTAATTTTAACGGACTTTTAGAGTGTGAACTGTGTGCTCACTTTTTAAAAGGTTTTCGCTCCTGATATTTTAAGATTCTTTTCTACTTTTATCTTCTTGGTGGACTTTATGTTGTCTGCTGTAATACAAGTTGCTGTTGTTTTGTTTTTTTTAATTGCTGCTGTGTTTTTCATTGTGTTTACTCACCCACCAATTTAAAGAAACCTGTGCTATTTAAAGTTCAAGAGTTCCCAGACTTTTAATGAAACTGGGTGGTGTAGTCTGATATTTTCACTGTGTTTAGGTTAGATTACCTAGAAGTGTGACCAGACACCTGTCACATGAAGATATTTGTAAAGGATTTAAAGATATCTGTAAATGCATCTCTAATTAAGATATGCAATTCAAGATATCTTTAAAACATTTGCAGAGATCTTTAAATCATTTCCACTTTATTTAAAGATATCTTTAAAACAAATTTGTTTAAATCAAAAATGTATGGTCACGGAGGTCTGCTGGAGGCAATCCCAGAGTAAAGGCAGGAACAAATCCTGGGCAGGGCACACACACACCCACATTAGGGACAATTTAGGATCGCCAATGCACCTAACCTGCATGTCTTTCCACATGTGTATTTTAGGGGTAGATAGAAAAGATTCTCATTTTGTATGTTAATATTTGTTGTAATCTAGCCACAAGTTATCCTGGCACTGTTCCAAGGTTATTATTATTTTTTTTACATATGCTGTTTGGTGACCACATAACTCAGTTAAAATAGAGAGCTGAAAGAAATGCAAGAGCCTTTCCTGTTGTTTTTGAATTCAAAAGAAAAGTGTTACTTGCAGTTGGAATGTATCAAACAATTGACATATCAGTTATTACACTCAGTAACAGTGCTATTAAGGGGAGGCAGATGTAATATGTTACTGTATACTGTGTATTTTTTGCGGAACTGCAGCTACCACATCTTTGTCAAGTAAGTGCCAATGAAGTTTTTTTTTTTGAGCCTCAGTATTTAATCAACTGAGTATTGCTTTTTTTAAGTATTTTTAATTCTTTCCTTTTCTGAACTTATTTTTTCCATTTCATTTTATGTTTATATGAAATTGTTCTTTATAAAATCAGGTGTAAAATAGTAAATAACTTTGGATTGACAGAATTGGACTACAAAACTTCAAAAATTAATACGACACATGTATACACTTTGGCAGAATGACTTGAAATTCAAAAACATTTCCTGACTATATTATCACAGAATTTTCTCTAAAATATACCTGTTTTATTGCACCCCACATGCACAGCTTTACCTGCACATGAACAGCTGCTTTAGGCAAAGAGACTTACTAGCTTAACATAAGCAGACTAACTGGTTAACTATACCGGTGCAACTCACCATGTTGCTACTATTGGAAAACGTCTTTTCCTCAGCTGCTAACCCCTGTGGGAATATGGCAGTCACCTACACCAGGCGCTCTTATCATTATACCTTTAATATATAATTATATTTAATTATTATAAAGATTCCTATGCTATATTTACTGTTAACTATATTGTGCATTGGTGTTAGGTATCTGCTTTATCGCACCCTATTGCAGCTGCCGCAAGTAAAGAGCTACTAACACAAGTGGGAATACGGCACCAGGTGCTCTTAACAAAATACCTTGACACAATCAAACAGTATAAAATTAATGTTGTACATTACATGTGCGTTGATCCTGCTGCACTGAATAAGCTCAAGCCTTTTTTTGCATAATGTCAACGCAGCACAGAGAAAATAAAGAAAGAGACAAATATATGAGACATTGAGTATAAATTCATGGTACTTGTAAAAGTTAGCTTTTTTCAGTTTTATTCTCTCAGACATGATCACGCTCTAACAACCCCCAGGGGCCTCTCCTGATTGGACTGTAAATAACAGCACCAGCATAAATTCACTCCCGATCTGACGCTGTTCGTTTTCAAATAATATTGCATTAGTGCGATGATGTTTTCTGATTGGTACTATTCAGATCATAAAATGATTTCTTCAAAATTTCACATACATTGTCTCTTTCTTTCATGTGTGTAATAGAAACCACAGCATAGACAGAAGTGTGCAAATTGCAACAGGTACACATGTCGTAAATATAGAAAGGACGGTCCTTGCGTGTGTGTGAACTGTTAACATTTGAATTTGATGATTGCATATAGCGCTGAGCTAACCTCATAAAAGGTCACAAAATTAATAATTCCAAATATCATATATACCTATGTCTCTGTTTTTTTGGGTTTTTTTGACATCATAAACCATAAGGTGCATACTAATTCCACATGAGCAGGAACAATCAATAAAACTGAATAAAAAAAAAATAAAGTGACGGTGAGATATGAATAAGGCAGATTCACCATCGTTTATGTGTCAGCTTTTATCCCTCCAGATCAGAGAATGTTCAGTTCCATTGCCTCAAAACACCACTCACATCTACAGTTATTCCCAGTTTCAAATAAAAACTAACAGCGTCAGTTTCCCTGGGTGGAAGTATGCATCATGATCGTGACTGAGGGAATAAAAGTGAAAAAAAAAAAAAAAACAGTAACTTTTTTAAGTACAGTACTATAAATGCACACGGTCTGCTACAGACGCAAACCAAATGTATGTGTGTACTGTATAATATTAACAATAAGAGCAGCTCACTGCTGAAAACGGCAAATATAGGAGACAGTCAGGATTGAACTAGGGACTCTTGATTACATGTCAGCAAATCTTACCGCTATACCAAAGAAGCTATTGTATCATCCTTGAACCTTTTGTGAAAGTGTTTATTTGATCTTTGGACTTTAGGCTTCACACATTCTGTAGTTTATGCCTACATTTTGTAACATTTATTACTAAAATATAAAAAAGTTTCTGTTTTAACAATGAGTTTACACAGATTACTGTAGAAACTGAACACACATGAAATGCATGTGTTCCAAATAACAATCTATTATTTCTACTCTAAAACTCCAGCACTTCACTCCCAGATAATCAAACAAGGCATGAGCTGGGAGAACTTTGTGAAAGTTCTTTGATGGTGGGGGGGTGGAATAGCAGGCTGCTTGTCTTAATTAGCACATTTACAGGAGAAAAGACGATGATGGAGAGGTGCAAACGGATTTAAGGTGGGCCAGATTTACGAGTTTTCTTGTAGGCTCTGGTAATTCTAGTGTTAAATAAAAAAACAAATTTCACATGACAAAAAAGTAAATACATCACTAACTTAGATACCTATAATTAGAAGCACCAAATAATGTGCAAATGATTAGAACACCATCAGAGACAATCTAGGCGGAACCTGTCTAATTTAAACCTCAGACATTTAGTTTAATTTGATTTTTGCTGTGGAAGTGTTTGTTATCATGCCTAGATCAAAAGAGCACCCTGAAGCCTTCAGAAAGAAATTTATAGATGAGTCTAGCAAGGGATTTCAATAGATCTCCAAAAAAATGGAAAATCAATATTCAACTGTACGGAAGATCATCTAAAAGTTAAACAGTACAGTGTACTGTTAAAAGTACAATGTGCGATAGTCAGTAGTGCAAAAGCCAATTACAGTAAAAAATGAGGAGATGCATTATAGAGTAGCTTATGAGATGTACAAAATGACAGACAGTTAGCAGCAGATGGAATTTTGAGTCTTTATATAATACTAGCTGAGGTAGGGTACTTGGTAGCTAGTGATTCGTGTTGCGGCCCGGGGTCAAGGGGCAAGGTGGTGGACAGAGTTCAGCATCCTGATAGCTTGGTGGATGCAGCTGTTAGACAGTCTTGTGGAGCGGGCCCGGAAGGTCCGGTATTTTTTTCCTGAGGGGAGGAGGCTAAAAAGGGAGAGTAAGGGGTGGGAGGAGTCACCAGCAAATGCTGATGGCTCTACGGGTTAGACGGGTGTGGAAAATGCCATTGTGGGATGGCAGTGGGGCACCACTGATCTTACTGACCGCATCCACTATGCATTGCAGGGACTTCCTACATGAGGCACAGAGATGCAGCTGGTGAGGATGCTCTCGTTTGTGCCCCAGTAGAAAGAGCACATGATGGGGGTGGAACTTGTGCTCTCCTCAGTTTACGTAGAAAGTAGAGGCGGGAATAACCCTTCTTGGCCAGTGATGTGGTGTTATCTTACCAGGAAAGGTCATCGGAGATATCCGTCCCCAGGAACTTGGTGCTACTTATCCTTTCCACAACTGCACCATTGATGGTCAATGGAGGGTGCTATGAATTACCTCTCCTGAAATTGACCACAATCTCTTTGGTCTTTCCCATGTTCAGGAAGATATTGTTGTCTTTACACCACTGGACCAGATGGATCACCTCGTTCCAGTAGTTGGCTTCGTCATTGTTGGTGATGAGGCCGACCATGATTGTATCGTCCGCAAACTTGGCAATGTGATTGGAACTGTAGATTGGTACGCAGTCGTGGGTCTGCAGGGTAAAGAGCAACAGGCTGAGCACATACCCTTGTGGGGCCCCTGTGCTCAACGTGATGGTCTTAAGAGGTTATTGCCAACCCGCACATTTTGTGGCCTCCCTGTAAGAAAGTCCAACACTCAGTTACATATATAGGTCTTAAGTCCCAAATGGCTGAATGTTTGTAATAGCTGCTGGGGAATGACTGTGTTAAATGCTTAACTAAAATCTAAGAACAACATTCGCACATAGGATTTCTTTAAGGTCAGGTGGGTGAGGGCTGGATAAAGAGCAGCAGAAATGGCATCCTCTATGGACCTGTTTGACCTATATGAAAACTGAAACGGGTCATAGGAGTGGGGAAGAATGGACTTAATTCTCTTCATAACTAGCCGTTCAAAGCATTTCATGATGGTGGAAGTCAGTGCTATTGGCCGATAGTCATAGCTAGATGGGATGGGCTTCTTAAGGACAGATATTATGGTTGTGACTTTCAAACATGTGGGAACAACAGCTTGGTCCAGGGAGATGTTGAAGATGTCAGCAAGGACATCCTAGAGGTCCTCAGCAGAATCCTTCAAAGCACGACCAGGTATGTTGTCTGGTCTGACTGCCTTCCGTAGGTTGATCCTAGAGAGGGTTCTCTTTACGCTGGCTGAACATAAAGAACATCAACGGAAGACTAATGTTTTCCCATCAACAAAGAGGCAATGAACAAGATGTTTGGAACAATGTGCTCTGGACAGATGAAGTACATGTAAAATTATTTGTCCTCAGTACCAGAAGACATGTTTGGAGAACATTAAAGACAACATTCCACACGAAAAGCATGATACCAACTGAAAACCATGGTAGTGGAAATATTATGGTTTGCGGCTACTTTGCTGCTTCAGGGTCTGCAAAGGTCAGCCTCACAAAATCAACTTTGAATTCTTCATTGTACCACAGTGTTCTTAAGAATAATATGAGATCATCTGACAGAAGACTGAACCTCAACCGAAAGTGGACCTTGCAACATGACAATAGCTCTTTACATACCAATAAATTCACTAAGGAATGTCTAAAAAGAAAGAAATGGAAGGTTATGGAATGGTCAAGTCAAAGCCTGGATCTGAATCCTATCGAGACACTGTGAGGGAATTCTTATGATCAATACATAAGTCTGAAAGTCTAAGGCAAATATAATGGACGATAATTCTCAGTTCTCAATATCATAATTTTGTTCCACAGGGCAGCGTATTCTTAAATAACAAGATCAACAGTGAACCAAGTATGGCTCCGAAAAAAATACCTGATGTGTCCACTTCCGCAATGAATTGCAGGGAGGGTTCCTTAACTGATGAATAAGGACTATAATTATTGAAATGCTCCTTGTGCTCATGCAGTCCAAGTCATAATGTGTAACTATTAATGAGTTTTCTTGAATGTGAGTGAGATGAAAGGAGATCATATTTTATTGAAATGCCAGTTGTAATTAGCAAATCCTACAAAATACCATATGGTACTTGCTTGATACATTCCAGTTTATCATAACATTTGAGGGAAAAATTGCTAGCCCTTTGTGTGTAATTTGATACCTCAATAAATAACACACTTTTCTTCTTCTTTCAGCTACTTCTGTTAGGGGTTGCAACAGCGGATCATCTTCTTCCATATCTTTCTGTCCTCTGTATCTTGTTCTGTTTCACCCATCACCTGCATGTCCTCTCTCACCACATCCATAAACCTTCGCTTAGGCCTTCCTCTTTTCCTCTTACCTGGCAGCTCTATCCTTAGAACCTTCTCCCAATATACCCAGCATCTCTCATCTGCACATTTCCTCACCTCTCTGACTTTATCTTCCAAATGTCCTCATTTGTAATCCTATCCATCCTCGTCATGCCCAATGCAAATCTTAGCATCTTTAACTCTGCAACCTCCAGTTCTTACTCCAGCTTTCTGGTCAGTGCCACCGTCTTCAGTCCATATAACATAGTTGGTCTCACTACCATCCTGTAGACCTTCCATTTCACTATTGCTGATACCCGTCTAATACAAATCACTCCTCACACTCTTGTTTACCCATTCCACCATGCCTGCACTCTCTTTTTACACCTGTGAAATTCTGACATACCTAATTTTACAACTAGATAGTTCTTAACTAACCAAGTAAGTATTTCCTTCAAATGTTTTGTTGTTTCAGTTAGAAAAAAATAAGGATATCATCAATATAAACTAGAACACAGACTCCCAACACATCAGAAAAAACATCATTAATAAATGATTGAAACGCATCTGGTGCCTTTGTTAATTAATATGTCATCACGTTGAATTGGCAATGTCCATTTGCTTTGTTAAATGCTATTTACTAAAGATGACTTGATATTGTAGATACTCTGGAGGTAATATGTTAATACTGCAAATGAAAACTGAACGGAATCATATGCAAAAAGTTATGCGTACAATATGTATTCAACTGAACAATATCTAATTTTTTCTAGTCATTGAAGAGATTACACTTTTGCAACCAAGACATAAAAACTATAGCATGTGGAACATGTGAATATAACATAAAGAAATTTTCCATCCATTATCCAACCTGCTATATCCTAACTACAGGGTCACGGGGAGTCACTGCTGGAGCCAATCCCAGCCAACACAGGGCGCAAGGCAGGAAACAAACCCCGGGCAGTGTGCCAGCCCACCGTAGGGTGCACACACACTAGGGACAATTTAGGATCGCCAATGCACTTAGCTTGCATGTCTTTGGCTGTGGGAGAAAACCGGATTACCCGGAGGAAACCCACGCAGACACGGGGAGAAGATGCAAACTCCACGCAGGGAGGACTCGGGAAGCAAACCCAGGTCTCCTAACTGAGAAGCAGCAGCACTACCCACTGCACCACCGTGCCTCCCCTAAAAAATTAGTAAATTCATAATGTAACAAGGTGTTACATATTTCAATATTCCGTTGTAAATATGTTTTCCATCTATATGTAATACTATCAAATTATACTTAAGTGTTATTTTTTACAATTTTGACCTTATTAAGAACAGGAAAGATAATACAACTTTCTACAGTCCCCCTGTCACTGTGATTGATTATCATGATTGGCATCATAAATAATTTTCTAAATAAAGACTGATGGCCTGATTTTCACTTGTCAAACACTAATTAAGGTTTTTATTTCCTCATCTGGTTTCCACATCCCTTTGATTGTGTACTTTAATTTCTCCAGGTAAAAACACCATTACATCAGATATAGGGCTGCAAATGTCAAAATCTAGTCAAATCATTTGTTTCAATCAGACTTAAGTTTATATATTAATAAATAATTGCAATAGGTTCCTTATTAAAGGGGATTTCAATTTTCATGTCGATATTTAGTGTGACCCTAAAGAAATAATGTTAGCCAGCATGACGCCAAGCTACAAATAAGAGAAGACAC